>NW_026652278.1:41334623-41458528 GCF_009828535.3 Hylobates moloch
ACACACACACACACACACACACACACACACACACACACACACACACAAATCAAGACTGCATGAGTCAAAATTACTCCATGAAGTATGAGATGTCAACATTATGAAAATAAAATTTAATAGTGAAAAAGTGATCTGGAAGCCCTGTGAATTTTTACCCTACACATTTTGGAGGACATCACATGGGTTAAAGAAAACACCACAAAATCTCATTTGTTCAGATAATCATTTGAATGTTTACATACATTTTTGGTTATTTATTTATAACTAATTTAATTTACATTTCCTCATATTAACATATCCTCTTTAGTATGTAATCAAATTATGTCAGTGAGAAAAATCCTCATAGTACCTTAATTGAGTTGCTGATTCTGAGAAAACACTAAACATGAACATGTACAAAAGAGGCATTTGAATAAAACAGCATGTGCTTTTTTTTAATATTTGCACAGTTTGATCTTTGCATTTCTGTCTGGAGAAAATATAAACAAAACCCAGGTTTACCATGCTAAGATAATGGTTCATATGACTGCCATAAAAGTAGTACATACAAACAATGAAAACAAATCACATCCTTAGGTTCCGTGATTACCGAGATGATTTCCCCGCCCTAAGTGCTTTATTATATTTCTTAAAAAATATAGGAGCAGCAGCTTATCACAAGTCTCCACAAGTGCATTAATGATGGAATCAAAACAACACAACAGATTCATAAGGATGAGAGAACTGCAGAACAACCAGAAGTCAGTTTTATGCTTCTTCTTGTTCTGGATAATTCAGAATTTTGCGGTGTGCCTGTCGTAAATATTGCTGCTGTTTGAAGTAAACTTTAAATGCTCCTTTTATGGCAACAAACGCAATTCCACCCTAAAATAAAAAGGAAAATTAGCTTTTTATAATGCAGATTTAGAGAAACATAGTAATAAAAATAATTTTATTTAGATCACAAAAGACAGGCTTTGATGCTAAACTAATTCAGATGACTGCAAATGAAACAGTTTTCTTTTTCTACTAGGAGATGAGATAGGGAGAGAGACAGACTATACACTATTACTACAGGTAACAGAGGACAGAGATGCCTTCTCCATTATCCTTTCTGACTAGTCTTTCTTCCATGTAGTTCTACATATACTCTGATATACAAAGAAGAATGCTAGGGCACTATGTGCAGACTGCCACTGTTGGGAGCAAGAAAGGCCAAAGGGATCGTGACCAACTCAGCATTCCACTGGAGGCTATATGACCAAACAGCAAACTGTTTATCATGAATGCAGGATGTGAGCAAACTCACACTGCGCCTGCCACCAAATGATTTGCTGGGGGCCATCACTCCCTAGCGCAGGGCTCCTTGAAGTTATCTACTGGGAAATCTAGCGCCTACTGTTCGAAGGATGCAGTCTCGCAAGCCTGCTGTGAACCAAACTGCCAACTGGACTGACAATTACCCGACAATCATCCCTGCTTCTCACTATCTCTTTTGCCTAATAAATACAGAGGGCTGTGTAAAGCTCAGGGCCCTTGTCCACTAGAGGCAAGGTGCCCCCTGACCCCTTCTTCCAAATATACCCTCTTGTCTTTGTCTTTTATTCCCACGTTTGCCCCCTTTGTTCAGTCCCCCAAGGTCCGTGCAGGTTACATGCCACCAGAGGGGAGAAGTGGGAGTAACAATAATAGCAAACAACATGAGTGCTTAGTATATGCTAGTACTTATACAATCCTCACAATAATCCTGATTATTACCATCACCATACTACAGGAACAAAAAGTCCAGACATTTGATTTAGATTTCACAGCACAACAATTTCTGTGATGGGATTTGAACCAGGTGGTCTGATCGTAAAGCACTGTAATCCCACTGGCAAGAGGGACAGGTGTGATGATTCATGCATATGCCAGGAGAGAAAGCACCTACAACATAGTTCCAAAAGGCCAGAACTGCTGCAGTGGTTTCTCCTCTTTTTATTTCCACTCAAGCTATTGAGGCTCAAATAGAGGCTTAATGCATAGGAGCCACAGACTAAATATTTATACAGTTCCCCACCTTTTAAAAACAAATACACTTTATTCTCTTTTGCAAGGTAATATAAGTAATGTTAAAGCCATCTTACCAAGATTGTCCTTTGTAAATTAGAGTTAACACTACTGAACATCAATTTACCAACTATTGTCGCAATAGTAGGAAAGACAAGGGCTCCACACAAGATTCGAGTAGCAGAGACATGATCTGCTAAAGGATTAGCCTCAGCTGGAATTCGAGGAACAGGACAACCTATCCCTAGAGGAAAAAAATGCAGTGCGTTAGTGCTAATAAATCAGAAGAGTTAGATTATCTTCAAACATGGCTAAAAAAGCATGTTATTGTTCTTCTATAAGATCAATTTGGTATGCAGTTTACAACCATAGTTCAGTGCCTTACCTGGAAATATACTATTTAAAATTTGTAGTTTATTCGAGTATTTGCGCCACAGTCTAAGCACATAGTCCTCCCAGCGAATCATCTTGCCTAATATCAGCATGACAGGAATAGTAGGAAGTCCAATTAAAAGGAATAAAGGATCAGCTCTCTCCATAACATCCAGACCTTCTTTATGACCTACAACCTGTGAAACAGATAGCATATGTTAGAATTACTTCTTTTTCAAATGAGGTGTTGCATGTTAAGCTCTATTTTTTTAATAGAAAATGCTTAATTTCAAAAGAATACACAGAAATAAAAAGTTTAAAAAATAAGCTGGAAAGCTATCAGTCCTGATTTATTTATAAGAAATGTCTCATTCAAGGGAAAAACAAAGTTCCCAAGCCATTTCATACCACACAGGAATAAAAATTAAAATGGCTGACCCAGATTGATTACATTACAATAGAGGGGCGAGGACCTCTGATTGTTGCTTCTATTCCTTTATTTGATGTGGTTAGACTGGGCTACGGAACTGGGATATAATTCTAAGTCCTATTTGTCTTCCAGCAAAACAACTGTTTTCCTGATCTTCCTTCTAGGAGATTAAGCATAGCCAGCCAAGAGGTAGGACTGGCCTTCAAGAGATGGCCTGAAAGCTCATTTCTCTTTGGCTCTTTCTCCTTACTTAGTGGTGTGTAAGACAGGGTGTGATGTCTCTGGCTGGCTAAGTGTCTACCCTACAGACCTAACCCTCCTTAAGTGCACTTCCAAGGTCTAGAATTGAGGGACTGTAGCAGGAGGTCCAGTTTTGGTTACAGATCCCAGGCATTTTCCCAATTCAGGAACTCTAGGGCACCCTATCTATGGGGGTAATGAAGCTAATACCATCTTTTCCTTACCCTATCCTAGTCTTGGGGCTATTTCTAAATTGGTGTAGATCCCAGAAGGCAAGAAATACAAAATTGGCATTTGTGAATTTCTACCTTTTCCCTCTCTCCAAAATGCTTTTCACTTCCACATCAATCTTGGCCTTAAATTTACCTCTTCTTGTTGTTGTTTTTGAGACAGAGTCTCGCTGTGTTGCCCAGGCTGGAGTGCAGTGGTATGATCTTGGCTCACTGCAACCTCCAGCTCCTGGATTCAAGCGATTCTTCTGCCTTAGCGTCCCGAGTAGCTGGGATTACAGGGGCACGCCACCATGCCCAGCTAATTTTTGTATTTTTAGTAGAGATGAGGTTACACCATGTTGGCCAGGTTGGTCTCCAACTCCTGACCTCCGGTGATCTGCCTGCCCCGGCCTCCCAAAGTGCTGGGATTACAGGCATGAGCCACCGTGCCTGGCCAAAAATTTTTTTTGTTGTTTTTTGAGACGGAGTTTTTTGCTCTTGTTGCCCAGGCTGGAGTGAAATGGTGCGATCTCGGCTCACTGCAGCCTCTGCCTCCCAGGTTCAAGCGATTCTCCTGCCTCAGCTTTTCGAGTAGCTGGGATTACAGGTGTGCACCTCTACGCCCAGCTAATTTTTGTATTTTTAGTGGAGACGGGGTTTCTCCATGTTGGTCAGGCTGATCTCGAACTCCCGACCTCAGGTGATCCACCCGCCTCGGCCTCTGAAAGTGCTGGGATTACAGGCGTGAGCCACTGCGCCCGGCCCCAAAAATGTTTTATAAAAGTGTGTGGAGAGGACCAAATTTGAGCTATGGATATAGTCCAGATTTCTACTTGGTTAATTTATCTAACTAAGATGTAATATTAAAGGGCAGGAGGCTAGCCTCTTCCTAATGGTCAATAATGTCATTGAATTTGATATTCTTCTGTGTCTCCAGGTAGAACTTAACAACTTCCTATCTTGCATGTGGAAGGTGATCCTTTTGAGTTGCCCTAAAGTGAAATGGTCTGGTTTATGATATTTCATAAACCCCAATTCCATAATGGTAGCAAAAGTTAGCTGGCCATGACTGTTTTACCTATAATTATTTCCCAGGAAATTTCTTTTTTTTTTTTTTGAGACGGAGTCTCCCGCTGTCGCCCAGGCTAGAGTGCAGTGGCGCGACCTCGGCTCACTGCAAGCTCCGCCTCCCGGGTTCACGCCATTCTCCTGCCTCAGCCTCTCCGAGTAGCTGGGACTACAGGCGCCCGCCACCACGCCCGGCTAATTTTTTTGTATTTTTAGTAGAGACGGGGTTTCACCGTGGTCTCGATCTCCTGACCTCGTGATCCGCCCGCCTCGGCCTCCCAAAGTGCTGGGATTACAAGCGTGAGCCACCGAGCCCAGCCGAGGAAATTTCTTTTCCCTTCCTTCCTTCCTTCCTTCCTTCCTTCCTTCCTTCCTTCCTTCCTTCCTTCCTTCCTTCCTTCCTTCCTTTCGATCTATCTATCTATCTATCTATCTATCTATCTATCTATCTATCTATCTATCTAAGCTATCTATCTATCTATCTGAGACAGAGTTTCAGTCTTGGCACGATCTTGGCTCACTGCAACCTCCACCTCCTGAGTTCAAGCTATTCTTCTGCCTCAACCTCCCGAGTAGATGGGATTACAGGCACGTGCCACCACACCTGGCTACTTTTTTGTATTTTTAGTAGAAATGGGGTTTCACCACATTAGCCAGGTTGGTCTCGAACTCCTGACCTCAGGTGATCTGCCTACCTTGGCCCCCCAAAGTGCTGGGATTATAGGCGTGACCCACTGCGCCTGGCCAGGAAATTCCTTTAAAGAAAAAAAAGACAGGGTCTTGCTACGTTTCCCAGGTTGGCTTTGTACTCCTGGGCTCAAGCAATCTTCCCACCTCACCCTTCTGAGTAGCTAGAACTACAGATGAGTGCCACCATGTCCGGCTAAGAAATTCTATTTTTATATTACTAAAAATTTCAATATAATGATCACTCTAACATTATAACTAAATATGATTAAATATTCTCAAAGTGTTAGCAAATACATTCAGAATATTTGAAAAAAAATCCTTTGTTGGGTTATGTGTCCTTTTTTTGGGTTTAGAAATATAAAGGTGAGTGAATATTCAGGTATAGACTAGAGTGAGCAAGAGGAAGTTTGTTTCTCATGGGTAGCAGCAAAAACCTTATAAGGTGTTTAAGAATAAGGAAACAAAAAGGAAGTAGGGGTTGGGCACTGTGACTCACAGTTGTAATCCTAGCACTTTGGGAGGCTGAGGCAGGCGGATCACCTGAGGTCAGGAGTTTGAGACCAGTCTGGCCAACATGGTGAAATCCCGTTTCTATTAAAAATACAAGGCAGGCGTGGTGGTGGTCATCTGTAATCCCAACTACTCGGGAGGCTGAAGCAGGAGAATTGCTTGAACCCAACAGGTGGAGGTTGCAGCGAGCTGAGATTGCACCAGCCTGAGCAACAAGAGTGAAACTCCATCTCAAAAAAAAAAAAAAGAAGGAAATAGGGCAAAGAGTGAGCAAAGGCCCAGTATTTCACTTGTTACAACTGAAGTGAAGAGAGATGCCCCATGCTCAAGCAAGTTAGAAGTGGGATAAGGCTCATCATTCACACATGCATTCATTCATTCAACTGAATAATGATTTTGTGCTGGGGCTAAAATGGCAGGTTAAACAGATGTCTTTTGAAAGTGAGAGAAAATCAAACCAAACAAGTGTGCAAATATATATACTGTGAAGAAATAAGGTAGTATAACACCTGCAGTACACCACCTGCTAAAATAGTCATACTCAGGGGCAATAAATGAAAGGTGATTAAGCAATGGGCCTGATTTAATTTTGGCCAATACAAAGTCAGTGAACCTGTGTGTAATCACATACATTCTGCTTTCTTGTCCCAAGATTTAAAAACATTATTTTTAAGACTTCAATTTTGGGGTAAGATCCAGGAATTATATAGAATGTCTAAGAATTTGTTATCTATGTATAAAATAAAGGCCTGGCTGGGCACAGTGGCTCACGCCAGTAATCCAAGCACTTTGGGAGGCTGAGGTAGGTGGGTAGCTTGAGTCTAGGAGTTTGAGACTGGCCTGGGCAACATGGTGAAACCCTGTCTCTATAAAAAATACAAAAATTACCAGCTGCGCAGGAGGCTGAGGTGGGAGGATCACCTGAGCCCAGGGAGTTTGAGGATGCGGTGAGCTGTGACTGTGCCACTGCATTCCACCCTGGGTAACAGAGTGAGACTCTGTCTCAAAAAAAAAAAGAAAGAAAAACAAAAGACCTATAGAATTGCAGGTTTAGAGAAAAATAATTTTTTGTTTTTGTTTTTCCTGCAGAAGGGCTAAAAGCTAGATCTTCATATCTAGGTAGGCCTGCAGTTCATTGCTGCTGAAAGGCTAAGAGTTTTAATTAAGGTCTGAGCTTTTAAAGTACTATTAGAATCCTACATTAATTAATTAATTAGAGACAGAGTCTTGCTCTGTCGCCCAAGCTGGAGTGCAATCTTGGCTCACTACAACCTCTGCCTCCCAGGTTCAAGCGATTCTCACGCCTCAGCATCCGGAGTAGCTGGGAATACAGCCACTATGCCTAATTTTTTCTTTGTATTTTTGGTAGAGATGGGGTTTCATCACATTGGCCAGGCTGGTCTCCAACTCCTGGCCTCAAGGGGTCTGCCTGCCTCAGCTTCCCAAAGTGCTGGGATTACAGGCATGAGCTACAGCACCTGGCCAGAATCCTAAGAAGAAGATGAAACAGTGATGAAATAACAGGGTTTTTTTTTTTTTTTAAACTCAGAATTAAGGATAAGTAAGTACTGTAATTAAGAATGGGCAATGCTAATGGGGGCTGTCTTTGCACTAGAGGCAAAAATGGGAACTAGGCTAAATATTAAGGTTCCACTGTTCCAGGATAAAATGTTCCAGCTGCCTCTGGGACCAGGCTTCACTTAAGGAGCCAAGGGACAGGAGTCCTAATGCTTTTTCTCTGCTGTGTGGCACTGGACATGTAAACTCTCCAAACCAGTAAACTAGGAATAATTTATAATAATAATCTATGTCATAAAATTGTTGCAAGGGTTAAATGCATCAGTGCTAGGTGTTCAATCCAGTGCCAGGAAAAAAAAATAATTGTGTTGTCTTTTCAATAAAAATGCAAGAGGAAGGTCCTATTCAAGTTCCCCACAACTAAAAAGTATTGATTCTATGACAGGTCCATGGAGAAGGAAAGAAAATAAACGGGAAAATAACAGTGATCTGATTCCTTAATTTGGTTTACTTGTACTGCAGGGTTGTTAAGGAACCAGAGAAAAATAATCAAGTGTTAAAAGGCAAACCCTAAATACTACTGATGGTGTAGAGGGGCACATTCTCTATCATATGTGCTCAGGAAGGTAAAAGTTATCTTCCCAATACTCTTAAATCACACAACACTACCTACCTACTGTCATAGCTAGTTTCATTTCTGGGCTAAAAAAAAAAAAAAAAAACTTTTCAAGTGAGACAGTACATGTGAAGGTTATTTCTAAATGGTAACACATAATATATGTGTACTATAGTTTTTGCTTCCTTGCTTATTTCATTCTACCAATTCAAATTATTTCCTTTAAGGGTTAGCTCAAGACTTTTCTCATAATTTCAAATCAAATGATCTTTCACTTTTACTAAATTAAAATATTGTTTATATAGTCTTCTGCCCTCTTATCACATTTATTTAACCTGTAACTGTTCTCCAGTGGTTTCATTTATGAACATCTTGTCTTGGACTATATCCCTTGATGCTGGGGATCAGAGTTTTCAATTTATTTGTGTTTTAACAAGTGCCACTTTAACAAGTGCCCCATTAATTATCAAAATTCTTTTAACATTGTGCCAATCTAAAAGCCTTTCTTAAAAAAGAGCCATCTCACTTCTTATGGTCAATAAAGTCTTAAGAAAATCACTCAATCTCATTTGCAAAATATATATATCTATATAATGTATTTGTACATTAAATAACATATAATCTGCTCTAAGTTTCTATGTCTTTCTCGGTCTTAGTAAATCATCCTGATCCTCCCTCCTCAGGTGATGTACTAATACTCATTATTTGAACTGGTCACATAAAAAACATAAAGACTGCTGGGCACAGTGGCTCACACCTGTAATCCGAGCACTTTGGGAGGCAGAGGCAGGCAGATCATCTAAGGTCAGGAGTTCCAGACCAGCCTGACCAATATGGTGAAACCCCACCTCTACTAAAAAGACAAAATTAGCTGGGCGTGGTGGCACATGCCTGTAATCCCAGCTACTCAGGAGGCTGAGGCAGGAGAATCGCTTGAACCCAGAAGGCGGAGGTTGCGGTGAGCTGAGATCACGCCACTGCACTCCAGCCTGGGCAACAAGAGCGAAACTCCGTCTCAAACAAAAAAACACACAAAAACAAAACCACAAAGATTTATGAAACCCTTTAATGTGTTAGTTTCTATGTAGATGCTGTAACACGGAATACAGAAGCATAAAATGGACTCTGCTTTCAAGGAAATTACCTCCTAACAGGAAAAATAAGGCCTAAAAACAAGAAAAGTTAAACAGATAATCTATATAAGAAATGTCACTTCAGCCGGGCGCGGTGGCTCACGCTTGTAATCCCAGCACTTTGGGAGGCCGAGGCGGGCGGATCACGAGGTCAGGAGATCGAGACCACAGTGAAACCCCGTCTCTACTAAAAATACAAAAAATTAGCCGGGCGTGGTGGCGGGCGCCTGTAGTCCCAGCTACTCGGAGAGGCTGAGGCAGGAGAATGGCGTGAACCCGGGAGGCGGAGCTTGCAGTGAGCCGAGACTGCGCCACTGCACTCCAGCCTGGGCGACAGAGCGAGACTCCGTCTCAAAAAAAAAAAAAAAAAAAAAAAAAAAAAAAAAAGAAATGTCACTTCATCAGGGCAAACTAGCTGCCATTTGAAGAATAAAAATGTCATGAATGTGGAGGAAGAAGGAATCACAGCAGGCAGGAGTTGCCTGTAAGTTCTATGGAGGAAAGCTAGCTAAGCCTGGAAGGAGGGTTTAGATTTGGATAAGTACACAGAAGACTAGAAGGGCAGGTATTAGGTTGGGAAGGTGACATAAGCCAAAGAACAGAAGTAAAAAACTACACAACATAAGGATGGGTTGGAGGAGACAGCCCAACAGGCCTTAAAGCAGAATGAAGTACGATTACAGAGGACCCTGCGTATCAAATCAGGCTAAAGTTCAAGTCAGTGGTTCTCAAACTTTATTCACTACACTCATGTCAAATGATATTTCACTGTTTGTGATTCATTTCAGTAACTGTATCCATATTTTTGGGATGTTATCATCATTTTATAAGGAAGTCTCATAATACTCTGTCTCACCATGACCATTAATGGAGCAAGCCATAAAGGTTTGACCCTGGCATAGATACATATGCAGTTCCTGGAATATTAGGTAAAATTCCATGCATTCCTTTTTTGTTCATGTAAATTCTAATTTATATTAAAGAAAAGCAAATTATATCATCTATAAACCTAAGTGTGTTCACTACTACAGAGTTACTTAGGAAACACTTAACCAATCTAGATGCTGCTCTTGAAGACTACTAATGGAGATGTTAAGCTGGGGAGTAAGAATTTGAAGGTACTATTTTAAGAGGATTCATTTGGAAGGATGGATTGATAGAAGAACATGAAGTCAGATAAACCAAGAAGGTCCTTTAGCCATCCAGGTATGATGAAGTGACAAGAAGTCAGGTGGTAAAGACTGCGGAAAGGAAGCCACAGATACAAGACATATCAAAATGGAAAAACTGCTTGGATTTGGTCAGTGGACTGAATAGAGGCTATAAAATAGAAAGACTAGGCCAGATGGGCTCACTAGGCTTGTGATCCCAGCACTTTGGGAAGCTGAGGTGGGAGGATCACTTAAGGCCAGAAGGTTGAGACCAGTCTGTACAACACAGCAAGACCCCATCTCTACAAAAAATAAAAAATTAGCTGGGCATAGTGGTGTGTGCCTGTAGTCCCAGCTACTTGGGAGGTTGAGGCAGGAGGATCGTTTGAGCCCAGGAGTAAGGCTGCAGTGAGCCTTGATTGCGCCACTGTACTCCAGCCTTGGTGACAGAGTAAGACTTTGTTTTGTCGGGGGGCGGTTTGTGGGGAGTATTGAAGGAGGTGAAGAGTCAAATGTAATTCTAAAAATGTAGGATGGGCTGGGTGCGGTGGCTCACACCTGTACCTCCAGCACTTTGGGACACTTTGGGAGGCTGAAGCGGGAAGATCACTTGAGCCCAGGAGTTTGAGATCAGCCTTGGCAACATAGTGAGACCCCTCCCACCATCCTTAGAAAAAAGTAGCTCGGTGTGGAGGCACACACCTGTAGTTCCAGCTACTAGGGAGGCTAAGGTGGACAGATGACTGAGCCCAGGAAGTTGAGGCTGCAGTGAGCCATGATTGTGCCACTGCATGCCCAATCTGGGCTATACAGAGCAAGACCTTGTCTCAAAAAAAAAAAAAAAAAAGATGTAAACTATAGATGGGAAAATAGAAACAGAAACAAAGGAATGACGACGGAGAATAAATTTAGGTTTCAAATGGAAGAAATGACAAGTTTGATTTCAATAATTTTGAGTGTGAAGTCACAAGAGATCATTGCAGCACTGGTTTTGAGAAAAGAACAGGACAAAAGACCTGAACACACAAAAAAACTAAGTTGATAGCTGGAAATCTTTAAGAAGAAGGTATAAAAAGAAGAGTCAAGGGCTTGGGACTAAATTTTGAAATTTATGTCTCTCTAATATTCAGCAGCAGTTACTGATTGTAGCACTGTTTTTCTTTTCTTTTTTTAATTTTTATTTTTGACCACTTATCCAAGTTCTATGTAGCACTGTTTTTTTTGAGATGGAGTCTCGTTCTGTTGCCTAGGCTGGAGTGCAGTGGTGTGATCCTGGCTCACTGCAACCTCCGGCTCCTGGGTTCAAGCAATTCTCCTGCCTCAGCCTCCTGAGTAGCTGGGATTACAGGAGCCTGCCACCACTCCCACCTAATTTTTGTATTTTTAGTAGAGATGGGGTTTCACCATGTTTGCCAGGCTAGTCTAGAACTCCTGACCTCAGGTGATCCACCTGCCTCGGCCTCCCGAAGTGCTGGGATTGCAAGCTATGCAGCATTGTTTTTATAGCAAAACATTGGACTAACTAAACGTCTATCCACAAGAGACAAGTTGATTAGTAAATGGCTATAATTCTATAGATAGAATGTTAAGCACATTTCTGCATACTCATATGAAATGATCTCTAAGATTCACTACGAAAAAAGGGAGATACAGCTATAATATGCTCCTTATTGGGTAGAGAAAAAGTGGGGGAAGTAATATTTAGAAAGAACATGAGAATGTTATTTCTTATTCAAAATAATACACTTTTAAATGTCTAACAAAAAATGTTTTAATAGATCTTCACACCAAGTAATATCACTATATAGGTAAAATAGTGAACCTGCATCACTGTCACTGCTCCATAAGTCACAGCTGTCCAATAGATAGAGCCGACCATTATTCCTGCTGCAGCAAATGGACAGGCTTTTGAGATCAGTCTGTCTGCAAGATCCAAGACGTAAACCACTGGACCTATAACACAAAGAAAAGAAGTAAAGGTTCAACACAGGGTGAACTTTTAAAATGACTTGTTTGATATTTGCTATAGATCTAAAATATGTTCCCCCCAACAAGAGACAGAGTCTCACTGTCATCCAGATTATAGTGCAGTGGCATGATCATAGCTCACTATAGCCTCAAACTTCTGGGTTCAAGTGATCCTCTTGCCTTGGTCTCCCAAAATGTTGGGATTACAGGCATGAGCTACTACACTCAGCCTAAAATACTTTCATGAAGTTGGATGTTTTGATGCTTTAGAAATAACTGTTATAAATTTGATGGGAACTCAGACTAGAATAGTTCAGAATTTCTCAGTCATTTGCACAAATAGCTAAATATTACTTCATAAATTCTCGTAAACAGCCTCCTCAAATTATCTCTATTATTGAACCTAAAATTAGAGTCTCAAATATAGTTGCTTCTTATAAAGGAAATAGTCCTCTCACTTTCGTCTCTTAATCATACTGACCACGGCAGAGTGAAATGGTCATTTCAGCTTGCTTTTTCCATCAAATTCCTGGCAACAATTAGATTCTCTCATATTTGGTAAGAATATCATTTCTCTGACTTCACTCACTGTATACCTTGATACAGTATATAAAGGTAACCAGGGCCATTTTCTTGTATTTATATAAAGTCAATTTATCTCTCTTTGATTTTCAATATGCTATATTTAATTGAATGTTATTCTCTAACAAATTTCTTTTTATGATTATGAAGCCAGTTTTTATAGCATTCCAACAGCTGTATGTGCCAATTATATTCTATTATTATATGCTTACTCTGAAATCTGACTACTACTTCCTTCTGAAAGTTATTTGGAAAAGCAGCATTTGGAGGTATTCTGACTGCCACTAAGCCCAGTATAATTTAGCTCCAGAATTTTCCAGAAGAATGGAACGGTCTCAGCCCTGATTTAAAGGCCAAATATAACTGAATATCTAAGTTTATTTATTTATTATTTTTATTTTTTTTTTTGAGATGGAGTCTCACTCTGTCGCCCAGGCTGGAGTTCAATGCTGCGATCTCGGCTCACTGCAACCTCCGCCTCTTGGGTTCAAGCGATTTTCCCGCCTCAGCGTCCTGAGCAGCTGGGATTACATGCGTCTGCCACCATGCCCAGCTAATTTTTGTATTTTTAGTAGAGACGGGGTTTCACCATGTTAGTCAGGTTGGTCTCGAACTCTTGACCTCAGGTGATCCACCCGCCTCAGCCTCCCAAAGTGCTGGGATTACAGGTGTGAGCCACTGCACCTGGCCAGCTATTTATTTTTGAGACGGAGTCTCACTGTGTCACCCAGCCTGGGGTGCAATGGTGGGATCTTGGCTCACTGCACCCTCCGCCTCCTGGGCTCAAGTGATCCTTCTGCCTCAGCCTCCCAGGTAGCTGGGATTACAGGCGTGCGCCACCACGCCCAACTAATTTTTGTATTTTTAGTAGAGATGGGGTTTCACTCTGTTGGCCAGGTTGGTCTCGAACTCCTGATCTCAGGTGATCCACCCACCTCGGCCTCCAAAAGTGCTGGGATTACAGGCATGAGTCACTCACTGCATCTGGCCCTAAGTTTATTTTTTTAATTTAATTTTTAACTTTTTTTTTTTTTTTTTGAGACAGTTTTGCTTTGTTGCCCAGGCCGGAGTGCAGTGGCGCAATTTCGGCTCACTACAACCTCCGCCTCCTGGGTTCAAGTGATTCTCCTGTCTCAGCCTCCTGAGTAGCTGAAATTACAGGTGTGTGTGAGCTACCAAAAAAATATGAAAACTTCTTAGAAATGTGTAAGAATTATTACCTACCTTCTGGGAGCTTATAATCTAAAGGTAGCTGCTATACACAAAAAGTTTATTTTCCCTATACAAATAAATTAACATAGGACTCTGATGATAAAATAATTAAACATGTAAGAACAAAGCATCCATCTATGGAGCCTCTGATCAAGACTCCCTGCTGATCACTGGAGCCAATAATATCGCTATGTCACTGTATGAAGACAGACTATACATTGTAAAGTAGAGAGAACATTAGAAGAGATGTCAAAGGACCTGTCATTTATAATATGTATAGCATATTTATTACTGTCAAGCTCTAACTTACATAACATTTAAAACAATGATAAGGCATCTTTTGGGACCAGAGAGATGAAATAAGTCTAATTTAGTGCACACCAACTCTACATCCTCTAATAACAGTTAGCATTTCTTGAAGGTCTATATGAGACTGTGTGCTGTGCCACAGGCATTATTACATGCATCATTATTTAATCTCAGAATATAGTGCTGAATTCTCAAAACATACAAATTTGCTGGGTTAAGTTTATAACTCCTTCAGAAAGCACAATAAAAGTCATCTCAGTCACCAAAGATCCCTCAAATGCTGGTAGTAGAAGTTAAAGACCGTAAGTATATGTAAAACCTCAGCACTTCAACCTTCGTATTGTTGATAATCCGATTTTTTTCTTTTTTGTTTTTTTTTTGAGACACGGTCTTGCTCTGTCACCCACACTAGAGTACAGTGGCATGATTATGGCTCACTGCAGCCTTGACCTCCCCAGCTCAAGCGAGCCTCCCACCTCAGCCCCCTAAGTAGCTGGAACTACAGATGTGCACCACCATGCTTGGCTAATTTTATTTATTTAAATTTTTTTTCTTTTTTTTTTTTTTTGGTAGAGATGGGGTCTCCCTGTGTTGCCCAGGCTGGTCTGAACTCCTAGACTCAAGCAATCCTCCCACTTCAGTTTCCCAAAGTGCTAGGATTACAGGCATGTGCCACCATGCCTGGCCTGGTAATTTTTTAATCAGAAAACTGAAGCCGTAAGAGAACATTTACCGACGCTCTCCAGCACATGTACCCATCAACCAATATTCCACCTATCTGAAGTCAGTCCCCTCACTTATGCACTAGATGATCCTATCCCCTCACCAACTCAAAACCACAGCTCCAGCAATTCTCTCCCACTCTCCTACATAATTTCTCCCTACTCTTTACTGGATCCTCATCAAACAAGCGTGCTATTATTTCTTCTGTGTTAAAAAAAAAATTAAAACCAAATTCTTTTCTCGAGCCTTTTTGCCCCACTGCTTCATTTCATTGTTCCTTTTGCAACAAAATTCCCCAGAAGAATTGTATGTTTGGTTTTTTTTTTTTTTTTTGAGACGGAGTTTTGCTCTTGTTGCCCAGGGTGGAATGCAATGGCATGATCTCGGCTCACTGCTGCAACCTCTGCCTCCTGGGTTCAAGCAATTCTCCTGCCTCAGCCTCCTGAGTGGCTGGGATTACAGTTATGTGACACCACGCTTGGCTAATTTTGTATTTTTAGTAGAGAAAGAGTTTCTCCATGTTTGTCAGATTGCTCTTGAACTCCCGACTTCAGGTGATCCGCCCGCTTCAGCCTCCCGAACTGCTGGGATTACAGGTGTGAGCCACTGCTCCCGGCCCTCTATCTCTCTCCTTAGTTTTGAATCCACTCTACCAAAACTGCTTATCAAGGTCACTAACAACCTCCATTTAGCCAAATCTAATCTCAGTTTTCCTCTTCTTTGGCCTATCCAGAACTTTTTTTTTTTTTTTTTTTTTTTGAGACAGAGTCTCACTCTGTCACCCAAGTGGGAGTGCAATGGCATCATCTTGGCTCACTGTAATTTCCGCCTCCTGGGCTCAAGCAGTCCTCTGCTTCAGTCTCCCAAGTAGCTGGGACTACAGGTGTGCACCACCACGCCTGGCTAACCTTTGTATTTTTTGCAGAGATGAGGTTTCGCCACGTTGCCTAGGCTGGTCTCAAATTCTTAGGCTCAAGCGATCTGCCCATCTTGGCCTTCCAAAGTGCTGGGATTACAGGAGTGAGCCACTGGGCCAACCCCAGAACATCTCTCGTTTCTCTTTCTATTTCACTACTCAATTTTCAGTCTCCTTTACTGGTTCTTTCTCTTTTTTTCTTTTTCTTTTTAGACATGGAGTCTCACTATTATATTGCCCAGGCTGGCTTCAAACTACTGGCTGAAGTGATCCTCCCATCTAAGCCTCTTGAGTAGCTGAGACTACAGGTGTGTGCTACCATGCCCCTTCCTCTTCTTGACCTCAATGAAGCCCACCCTACGAACCCCCACTTCATCACACTCCCCATTTGATTACCTTCCTCTATTTTTCTTTTTCCCAAAGCACTTATCACATAACATACCCTAATTTACATATTAATTATGTTTCCACTTACTGTAACAGAGGTTGGGAAACTAGGGCCTGTATGCTAAATTCAGACATCTGCCTGTTTTTGTAAATTTTTATTGGAACATGGGCACATGCAAAGTCTAAAATATTTACTGTCTGGTTCTTTACAGAAAGGTTTGCTGATTTTTGCATCTGAAAATAAGCTCCAGGCTGGGCGCGGTGGCTCCCACCTGTAATCCCAGCACTTTGGGGGGCCAAGGTGGGTAGATCACGTGAGGTCAGGAGTTTGAGACCAGCCTGGCTAACGTGGTGAAACCCTGTTTCTACTAAAAATACAAACAATTAGCCGGGCGTCGTGGTACGCGCCTGTAATCCCAGCTACTCGGGAGGCTGAGGCAGGAGAATCGCTTGAATCTGGGAGGCAGAGGTTGCAGTGAGCTGAGATGGCACCATTGCACTCCAGCCTGGGCAACAAGAGCGAAGCTCCGTCTCAAAAAAAAAAAAACCAAAAAACAAAAAACAAAAACAAACCTCCAAAGGGAAAATGATCTTTGTTTTGATCATTGATCTACCTCAAGTTCCTACTACTCTCAATCATTTGTTGAACTGAATTGTCTTGTACTTGGAACTACCTACTGATGGAGTAAAGCAATATAATTCCTTAAAAAAAATTCAAATACTTGAATGAAAGCATAATTCCTAAAATATAATCCATCACTATTACTTTTATCTATCATGAACAGTGACAATCTATAGATGTTTGAATTGTTTTTCTTGTTTTTCCTCAGAAGAGCTCAGAAGGTTCTAACAAGCTCAATTTTCTTCCTGAATCATTGGGTGTGAATTCTTTTGAATAAGAAAAAAAAATCTTCATATTTCCTCTTTGGAAATTTTCTACTCATCTCTTGTGTTATAGGCAAAATATGTACCAGACAAAATGGAGGCACAGGTTGCATTTTATAGCACCTAATTCTAGTTTTTCTGACAAAATTCTGTCTTGGCTTTTCTCTTAAGTTTACTTTGTCTAAATCTCTTAAGGCTTTTCCAGACACTAGTCTAAGATCAGCTTAATATTTAAAAGAAAAGATAAATGCCTAGTGCTAAGCATACCATTAGAATAATAAACTGCCACCCAGGGGAGGTATTTCTGAGAGCTAAAGATTATGTGTCAAGCTACTTGGTGAGTAACAACAATCACTGAAATCTTTTGGAGAACAGTCTCTAACTCATACTCTTCCTATGAAATTTATGTGCTACCATCTCATGACTTGGGGCCAGGGGTCGTAAACTTAGGAAAAAAGCAACAGTTACTAGATTCTTATTGCTGTCAGATTACACCACAAAAAGTTATGGGAAGTGGAAAAAGGCAAGACAGCAGCCTTTGAAAAGCTTAATTCTGGTGGAGAGGAAGAACTATAATAAATGTACCTTACAAGTCAAATATATAAGGGTGTAAGAAAGTTTCAATATTTTCAAAAGGTATTATTGAATTTTTAATGCCTTAGTGGGCCTCAACACTTATGTTTCTAATAGCACTGTATTTACATAATGAATGGCAACTGAAGCTTTGTATAAATATTAAGTTATGAAAATTTATTAATTTAAAGGGCACCAGAGAAGCTTGCAATTAGCAGGGAAACTATTACTTCTTTTGTATAATAAAGAGGCTTTTGTAAAGAGAACAACTACACCCTAATATTTTGGGTAAATTCAAGTTTTCACGTTTCAGACGTGAATGACATAAAAAAGTGAGCTGAGAACTACTGGGGCTTGTAAGTCAATGTCTACTAAAAAAGAAGTAATCAGTTTTGTCTGGCAGACATAACAAACAAAAGTAGATTTTTGCTGCCACTGTAATATAAATTAAAATTTATATTTTGGCTGCTAAAGGTACACCTTGGAAGTTAAGAAGTCAATGATTGAAGGGCAGGTAGGTAATACTTAATGTTCAACATTCGCTGGCATTGCTTAAAATAACACCCAGCACTCCTAGAGGCTAGTCAAGTGAAGCTGTTGGAGTGGAGAAGAAACAAAGAAATATGTAACTGGTTGTGATCAATTAGTTGTAAATACCAATGCACCTGGACTGGCAGAGAAACATAATTCTATACTTTGTTGTGCAAAAGTTTCTAACACAGAACATGATTTAATGAGCATAAACAGGTACTTTACAAGACAACCTGGTATAAGTTCCTGAGAAGATAAGTTCCTTCTGTTAAGTGGCCAATAATTTATAAAAGAGATTCAACAAGCAAGACAGACTGCTCACAGATGCCATTCAAGCTCCCATGTTTTTTCTGTTCGCTTTTTGCTTTGCAATGAACTGATTTCGACCTAGACCAAACTCAAATGTCAACTTTCTTTCGAGTCTCGCTCTATAGCCCAGGCTGGAGCGCACTGGCGCAATGTCAGCTCACAGCAACGTCTACCTCCCAGGTTCAAGCGATTCTCCCACCTCAGCCTCCCAAGTAGCTAGGACTACAGGTACATGCCACCACACCTAGCTAATTTTTTTATTTTTAGTAGAGACGGCGTTTTGCCATGTCACCCAGGCTGGTCTAGAACTTCTGGTCTCAAATGATCCACCCGCCTCGGCCTCCCAAAGTGATGGGATTACAGGTGTGACGCACTGCATCCGGCCCTCAAATGGCAACTTTCTAAAGCTAAGACAGCAATCCCATTTTCAGAGCCATCCAGAAGCACAGATTTTTGAGGCCACTGACAGTTTAACAATATAAACTTTTATCCTTGCTCCAAGTCTTTTTGCTACATGTCTGGAACGTCCTGTCCCTACTTTGATTAAATCTGTATAAAAATCCAACTTCTCAGCAAAGACTAACCTAACTTGATAGAGGCTGACTACCCCACCCTGTCCATGTCCCATGGGGCTTCCTTTACATACTACCCCACAAAATACACTTACCCCTTTGCTTGTGCATAATGTTAGTACTTTATGTTCTTGTTCAATGTTTGTTCAGTTGTCTCAATATCCTTTATGTCTGTCCATGTCAGCATCATCTTAGACTGAAAACTCCCAGGGGGCAAGGGCCATGTCTGTTTAACTCGTTTTGTACAGTGCCTAGGACAGAACCATGTACAGATAGGTGCTTAAAAAATGCTTTTTAATGATGATTGGCATCACTCTCAAGGACCCTCTAGGCCACAGCTATCTCAGCACATGGTACTTGGCAGTATGGGGCACTTCGGCCTGTTCTACAAGGCACTGGAATATAATGGCACAGGACCTAGCCACAGTACTCTGTGGCCAGTAGTTGACTTAATCTGTTGTTAAATGGACATTTTAAGGAAAAAAAAAAAAAAAAAAAGAAAGTACTAATTATATGGTCCCAAGCCAACAAATGTGAATTTTACTGAAGATATCAAGTAATACAACAAACTTGATTAAAAGTATGTGGGAGGCTGGGCGCAGTGGCTCACGCCTGTAATCCCAGCACTTTGGGGGGCCGAGGCAGGTGGATCACAAGGTCAAGAGATTGAGACCATCCTGGCCAACATGGTGAAATCCCATCTCTACTAAAAATACAAAAATTAGCTGGGCATGGTGGCGTGTGCCTGTAATCCCAGCTACTTGGGAGGCTGAGGTAGGAGAATCACTTGAACCCAGGAGGTGGAGTTTGCAGTGAGCCAAGATCGTGCCATTGCACTCTAGCCTGGGCAACAAGAGCCAAACTCCGTCTCAAAACAAAACAAAACAAAACAAAAAAATAAAAGTAAGTATGGGGAATCCTAATGAGATAGTAAAGAGTTTTACCTCTTTCTCTAGCATTCCCCACTGTTTTAAACACTACACTTTGGAGGCTAGGTCCAAGAGCCCCAGACAAGTTGCTTATGTAAGTTTCATCTCTGATTGACTCCTCTGCTGGTAGTTTGAGATTTTACCATCTTTATATAAGAACAAACATCCTGCAAACTTACGCTGTAAGTTACTTTGCTTAATAACAAAAGGTTAATCATTAGATTGTAAAGAAGGGATATGTTCTTGGACAACTTTTTAGATAACTAAGTTAATTATATGTATTTTATTGTAGAAATGGTATCTTGCTATGCTGTCCCAGCTGGTCTCAAACTCTTGGCTTCAAGTGATTGGCGTCCCAAAGTGCTGGGATTATAGGCATGAGACACCATGCCTGGTCCAAAATAGTATCTGACCAAAAAAAGAAAAAAAAAAAAAAAAAGACCCACAAACAAACCAACTAACCCAAACAACCCTGAAGAATAAAAGACTTAAGGTCAAAGCAGATGAGTGATTATATATATACATATATATATATATATGATTATATATGTGATTATATATAAAACTGTATATGGTACATCGTTATATATGCTATATCTATGTATTCATATATTGCATTTCCATGATTAATCACTGACGATCACCACAGTAGTTCCTTATGATTACATAATTTATGTCAAGGGAAATTTTAAATTTATACTCATAAAATAATAGCCTACAGAATACTTGTGAGCTGTAAGGTCAACTACTAAGTACTTATTAAGCATCTATTGTAAACACATTTTACTATGTATTAAAATAAATGTAAATTATATTTAACACACTAGCTGCTGCCCCCTCTAGGAGTCTACAATCTAGTTAGGGACAAACAATATACATAAAACAACTGAAAACTTCTAAGGCAAAATTAATAAAGATATGATAGTATGGTACAAACTATAGAGATAAATGTTAAGAAAATCTTAGGTAAAGATTATGGGGGGGGTAAGGATACAAAGAGTTTTTAAAAATTGCTGTTTGTTTTGTTTTTTTTAAATAAATGAATATTGACCTAAACTTGAAGTCTCTGATGTAAAAAGAAGGCCAATTCCAAGTGAAGAAGAAAAAGCACAACTGAATCAAGGTAAAACCAAGCAGGGCATGCTAAGAAGAGCCTTCTAACTGAAAGTGAAAGACTTTGCTGAAAAAAATCACCACCACCACCACCACCACCACCACTAATCGTCCTTTATTAACACATAAAAACAGCTGGCAGCACTAATTATGCACATACTACATATATGCCAGTTAACTATATAACACATTGTCTTTTTTTTCTTTAAACATATGTATATTTTTCACATTTTCCATGATGATAATATAATTGTTCTTATTAATAAGAAAAACTGTATTTTAGAAAAGAACAATGAGTTAGAAACTTCAGGCAGCCATTACCCTGAGGAAGGTAACCTGACATTACCACTGAATTTTCTTCTTCCCTGTATATGAGAAGGTTGTGTATTAGGCTCATTAGGCTGTAACAAAACAAGGTGGGTAAGGATTAGGTTGGGTCTGCTGTGTGAATTGGGACAAAGTGCCATCTCTGGGCCTGAATTTCTGCATCTGTACAATGAAGGTGTTGTGTATATCAGGGTTTTTGTAAAAATTAAAATAATTCATATGAAGCTCTTAGTACTTAATGTGATGTAGTAACCATCTGTGTCAGCTATTATTTCTTCCAGTTCTAAACTGTATGGTCACCCCAAAATGGCAAACGATGTTAAATATTATAGAACAGTGGAGTAGAAGGCATAATCAAAGACAGGAGATGTCTGAGAAAAAACTTGTGGTATACAGCTCCGGAATAAAAATAAGACAATTTCAGGAAATCCTCAGGTGAGAAATAAAGAATAGGTGCCCTTTTCCTTAAAGATCCAGGACAAAGAGCAAAGGAAGGAGTCAATGGAACCAAGAAATATGGAAATGTAAAGGGAAAATGAAGACATCAAGAGAATTTAGATTCTCTTGATAAAGAGCAGTTATCCTCCCCTCCTTTTAAAAAAACATTGTATAGTTATGTTTTGGACCTGTAATTCAGCTACTTGTATTCATATACAGTGTGTACCCAGAAAGCCTCACACTGTTGAAGAATACTTCTTAAAACTAATCTACTTTTAAGACTTAGGGAGCAAGACCAAACATGATCCAGCAGTAAACAAAAGAAACTCTTATTCTGAAGGTATCCTAGTCATTTGCCTCACAAGAAGGTATACCAATGAGAGCTACAAAAGACTAAATGAAGGGCCAGGCGTGGTGGCTCATGCCTGTAATCCCAGCACTTTTGGAGGCCAAGGTGGGTGAATCACCTGAGGTCAGGAGTTTAAGACCAGCCTGGCCAACCTGGTGAAACCCTGTCTCTAATAAAAATACAAAAGTTAGTTGGGCGTGGTGGTAGGAACCTGTAATTCCAGCTACTCGGGAGGCTGAGGCAGGAGAATTGCTTGAACCCGGGAGGCGGAGGTTACAGTGAGCCAAGATTGTGCCATTGCACTCCAGCCTGGGCAAAAAGAGCAAATCTCTGTCTCAAAAAAGACTAAATGAGTTCTCTAACTATAAACTTTGACAACGATTATTCAAAGACTACATCACTATGGAATAGAACTTAGGTTTTTAAATTTTTCTCTATTTTGATCATACATAGGAACTTATATATAGCAAAGTAGAAGAAACATTTCTCTGAAGGCTAAGTGTAAATATTAAGAGAAACTTTTATTAATATGAAGAGAGTACTTGAGTCCTTAAGTCCATATTTGTTTTTTAGGTAGTGAAATAAGCCAATGATATATTTTATGAGCAGGCAGAAAAGAAATCGGTTGAGTTCATGTGAGTGACAGAAGGCCATGTGGCTAGAGGAAAAACAATGGGGAGTATTTTTATGGAGTAACTGATACCTTGGAATTTATCAGTCAAAAATGTAAAACCCCCATAAAATTGAAGCCATGAAGTTTTAAGTTTGGGGAAACTATATTTCTTACTCTATAGTACCCTTTTACAATCTAAGTATTCTTACTTTAAAATGGTTTAGCCTCCTCACTGATAAAGAAATGTGTATTAAAACTACAATAAGGTATCTTTTCTTAACAGACTGGCTAAAATCTTAGTTTGCTAATACATCCTACTGGCAAAGCATGAAGAAATAGGCACACTCACATATTGCAGGTGAATACACAAATGGTTCAGCACCTGTGGAAGGAAATTTGGCAACACCCAGCAAAATTCTATGTGCAATTTACCCTCTGACTCAGCAATCTCTTCTTGATTGATAACAAATTTTCTAAGCCAATAAATGGAGAAAGAATGAAAAAATTAGAATGACAATGTTTTGTATTACTTAATGAAACAACGGATCTAGAGGCAATGAAAACTAAATTATCAATCTCTGCTAAAACCATTAGGTGGAAATGAATAGGCAACTTTATTGAATGGATCAGGCTGATAACACCTATACACACTGATCGGTCTTATCATAAAAAGAAGAACAACTACACATTATATGCCTTGTGATGTGATGCAATAAGAAGCACACAAACTATCTATCAGATATTCCTGTAAAAAAAAAAAAAAATATATATATATATATAGCAACCTCACTGACAAGATCTAAACACCAGTTTACACAAAATGCAGGGGATAGGGCAACATATTAAACAGCCAAGTGTTCGTAGTGTATGAGCATAACAAAGCCCAGGAAATGAGAAATTCTATCATAACAAAAAAAAGGAAAAATGTCTAATATAACTCTAATCAGAGTTCTACAAAATAAGAATGGAAAGAATGGGGGAAAAGCAATATCTGAAGAGATAAAAGCCAAGACTTTTCAAGAATAACCACTTAGGTAGAGAAATAAAGCATAAAACTTAAAGGAAAAAGTAGGACAAATAGAATGCACAAAATCTGATGATAAAAATCCAGCTATATCAGTATCACAATAAATGTAAAAAAGAATCCAAAAGAATTAAAAATAAAAGGATGAGAAGAGATAAACAGGGCAAAATCAACAACACCATTGAAAAAGTTGGCACAAAAGGGCCAAAAAAAAAGTAACTTTACAGTGGAGAAATGTGGCAAATACTACAACAGCCAAATAATCAAGGTCATAGCCAAGAGGAGTGTAAGGAGACATGACTAAATGTAATGTGGTATCTTGGATAAGATTCTGGAACAGAATAAAGACACATGAATTACATTTAGTCATGTCTCCTTACACTCCTCTTGGCTATGACAGTTTCTCAGACTTCTTTGCTTTTGATGACCTTGACAATCTTGAGGAGTACTGACCAGGTATTTTGTATAATATCCCTCAACTGGAATTTGTCTGGTGTTTTTCTCGTTATCTCTTGGAGTTAGGAGTTTTAGGGAAGAAGACCAGAGAGGCAAAGTGCAATTTTCATTGCATCAGATCAAATGTACATAATACCTACATGAATCATTACTGGTGATAATGACCTTGATTATTTGGCTATTGTAGTGTTTGCCACATTTCTCCACTGTAAACTTACTTTTTTTTTTTTCCCTTTTATGCCAGCTTTTTCGATGGTGTTGTTGACTTTGTCCTGTTTATCTCTTCTCATATGAAACTGGGATATATTCCTTTTCTACAAATGAAATACTTCATAATAAAAGAGAAAAAATACCTGAGTGAGCATTCTGCTGAGCTTTGGTCAATGCTAAGGCAGCAGATATAACTAGTTCTGTGTATTGATAGCAGCATGTCGGCAAAGGCAATGGGGAAGCAGGCACTCCAATACACCGTTGGGAGATTAAATGGGTGTAATCTCTACAAAAGCCAATTATAGGATATCTATTATGTTATAAATGCACATACCTTTGGCCCAGTAATTCTATTTCTAGTCATTTATATTACAGATATATTTGCACACGTGCATAAATTATTTCCCAAAGTTGTTTATCAAAGTACTGTCTGTAACAGTAAAAGATTGGAAACAAGCCTGTATGTCCATCAATGGAGGAAGACTGATTATATAAGTAATCATACATCTATGTATGAACACAGCTGTTTTTCAAAAAGCTCTTTATCCAGGCTACTTTTAAGAGAAAAAAAAAATTCTTTATACATGAATACAAAATGGTATCTACGATATATTGCTAAGAAAAAAAAAAGTTTAGGCAGCCTTGCCCTCTAGCTTCCGATGTGTTCAAATGATAGGAGAGACCAGAACATCAGAGAGTGGTAAAAGTGTTAAAGAAAGTTTTTTTTCCCTGGTTCCCTCATTGCAAGTAGCTTGCTAATCCCTGGGTACTTCCCTATCCCTTGATGTTCCTTTAACTCTTACGTTTGTAGATTCTGTGTAAGTGTAGGGAGAGAGGGAGAGGAGAAGAATGAAGGAGAGAGAGAGAAGAAAAAGAGAAACAAACTGCAATGAAATACCAGAAATTTATAATGATAGTTATAATTTATAACCAAGTAAGAAAACTTACTTGGCACCACGGCTGGCAGACATAGTAGAAAGACTTTTCATTAAATATCCTACTGCATCTCATGTCTTTGAATTTTTGACTGTGTCAATGCATTACCTGGGGGAAAAATATAAACTTAAACATCAAATGAATTAAAAAAAAAACTGCTTATGAGATATTGTAGTTGCTACATCTTCTCTCTGATGTATTTGCTATTCCTTTCCATTTCTAGCAAAGCAAATATCAAGAAAGAAAACAGAACAGGCAATTTGTTAGTGCAAGCACCTAGCTATCATTTTGCTTTTTGGCTATACACTTCTCTTTCAATTCTAGTGGTACCAACTCATAAAATTTTTGTTACTTACACATCATTTGTGTAATTTATTAACAGTATCTCAAATTAATTCAAATTCACATTATCTCTATTAGTTCTTATGGTACTTGAAACTACTTATCCATATGTGGCCTGGTAGCTGACTCACTGAGTGACAGTAACAAGAAATTTGCCAACGTAAAATTCTGGCTCCTTGCTTTATTTGCTGGAAGCCCGTGGGCTTCCATTACATAAATTTGCTGAGTCTACTTCTTATCTACAAACTCAGGAGAATATTATGCAGAGCTTTTGAGAGGTTTAAATAATATAGGCAAAGTGATCGACATAGTGCCTGGAATGAAACAGAGAATGGAAGAATAGGCAATGGGGCCTATTAGCAAATGATAGCTATTGATATTTATTGTCAAATAAAATAAAATAGTTATAACTATTAATTTTATATCCTAGATGCTCTAGGAAGGTTTCTCCCAGGAATTGGTCCTATTCATCCCTAGTGAAAATCTTTCCCTTCTAAGCATTTACACTCCACTTAACATTTGACAGCCACTTTTTGAGGATGGTTACTGGTAAAATTCTATATAAGAAGTTTCAATTAATGTTTAGTTATAAGAGCAACAACAAAATAAGAGTAGCTGGGCATGGTGGCTCATGCCTGTAATCCCAGAACTTTGGGAGGCCAAGGCAGGCGGATCACTGGAGGTCAGGAGTTTGAGACCAGCCTGGCCAACATGGTGAAACCTCATCTCTATTCAAAATATAAAAAATTAGCCAGGTGTGGTGGTGCACACCTGTAATCTCAGCTACTCGGGAGGCTGAGGCAGGAGAATTGCTTGAACCTGGGAGGCAGAGGTTGCAGTGAGCTGAGATCGTGCAGCTGCACTCCAGTCTGTGCGACACAGCAACACTCCATCTCAAATAAATAATACATAAATAATAAAATAAAGATGACAAAAATTTAACTTGAAAACTAAGAATTTACTCTTAATGAGAAATAAGAGCGCTGAAATGGCTATATGAGTATCAGTCAAGGGATTTTTATGACAAAATTGCTATTAGAAACAAAAAAGGATATTTTATAATGGTAAAGGGACAATCCATCAGGACGACATAACAATTATAAATATGTGCACTTGGCCTAACAATTATAAATATGTGCACTTAACAGAGCCCCAAAATAAATTAAGCAAAGATGTATGGAACCAGAGGAACAGGCAATTTAACAGTAATTGGAGACTTCTATGCCCCACTCTCTCTTTTTATTTAAGACATAAAGTTTTACTCTGTTGCCCAGGCTGGAGTGCAGCGGTGCAATAACAGCTCGTTGCAGTCTCAAACTCTTGGACTCAGGCAATCCTCCTGCTTCAGCCTCCTGAGCTAGCGGAGACCACAGGCATGTGCCACCATGCCTAGCTAAAGTTTTTTTTTTTTTTTTTTGTAGAGACAGGGTCTCACTATGTTGCTCAGGCTGGTCTTGAACTCCTAGGCGGAAATGATCCGCCTGCCTCAACCTTCCAAAGTGCTGGGATTATAGGCACAAGCCACCACTCACCACTCTACTTTAAATAATAAACAGGTAAAACATAACAAGGAAATAGAACACTTGAAAATACCGGAATCAACTAGACATTTATAGAATACTAGAACAGCAGCAGAATACATGTTTTTCTCAAGTACACATGGAACATTCTCCAGGATAAACTTATGTTAGGCTGTTAAAAAAAGTTTTAATATAGTTGAAAAATCAGACAAAGTATGCTCTCTGATCACAATGAAATAAAAAAAAATCAATAACAGAAGGACATCTGGGAAATTTACAAATATGTGAAAATTAAACACCACATTCCTAAATAATCAGTGAGTCAAAGAAGAAATCACAAGAAAAATTAGAAAATATTTTGAGATAAATGTAAACCCAACAAAAATTATGATATACAGCTAAAGCAGTGCTTAAAGGAAAATTTCTAGTTGTAAATGACATTAGAAAATGAGAGGTTGGGGGCGGCATGAGGTCAGGAGATCAAGACCATCCTGGCTAACACAGTGAAACCCTGTCTCTACTAAAAATACAAAAAGTTAGCCAGGCGTGGTGGCGGGCGCCTGTGGTCCCAGCTACTCGGGGGGCTGACGCAGGAGAATGGCGTGAACCCAGGAGGCAGAGCTTGCAGTGAGCCAAGACTACGCCACTGCACTCTAGCCTGGGCAACAGAGCTAGACTCCATCTCATAAATAGATAAATAAATAGAAAGAAAGAAAGAAAAGGAGAAAGATTAAGAGAATGAGAAGATAAGCAAGAAGAAAAGATCTGCCCAAGACATCTGACAAAGAACTTTTATCTAAAATATCCAAAGAACTCTTAAAGGTCAACAGTGAGAAAACTATCACTCTGATTTTAAAAATGAGCAAAAGACTTGTACACCTCATCAAAGAAGATATACAGATGGCATATAAACAAATGCAAAGATGTTTCACATCATATATCATTAGAAAATTGCAAATAAAAATGAGATACCACTACACATCTATCAGAATGACCCAAATCAAAAACACTGGCAAGGATGTGGAGCAACAGGAACTCTCATCCATTGCTGGTAAAAATGCAAAATGGTACATGGTACAGCCACTTTGGAGGACAGTTTCAAGGCTTCTTACAAAACTAAACATACTTGTATCATACAATCCAGCAATCATGCTCCTTGGTATTTACCCCAATGAGTTGAAAAGTTATGTCCACACAAAATCCTGGGAAAGTAGTGAGCACTCTGTGTGTGTGTGGTCAGGGGTGGAGGCTAGCATATGGTTTACTGTGAACCTAAAAAGGCTCTAAAATCTACTTAAAAATAACAAAAACAGAAAGAGGGGCTGGGTGCAGTGGCATACACCTGTAGTCCCAGCTAACCAGGATACTGACGCAGGAAGATCACTTGAGCCCGTGAGTTCAAGGCTGCAGTGTACTATGACTGCACCTGTTAACAGCTACTGCACTCCAGCCTGAGCAACATGGCAAGACTGAAAAAGAATAAAGAAGGTGGCTGGAGACCGGTGGCTCAGGTCTGTAATCCCAGCACTTTGGGAGGCCGAGGTGGGCAGATCACGAGGTCAAGAGATCGAGACCATGCTGGCCAACATGGTGAAACCCCATCTCTACTAAAAATACAAAAATTAGCTGGGCGTGGTGGTGCACACCTGTGGTAACCCAGCTACTAAGGAGGCTGAGGCAGGAGAATTGCTTGAACCCAGGAGGCGGAGGTTGCAGTGAGCTGAGATTATGCCACTGCACTCCAGCCTGGCGACAGGGCGAGACTCCATCTCAAAAAAAAAAAGAAAAGAAAAAAAAAAGGGGGCTAGATGTGATGGTGCACTTTGGGAGGCCTAGCTGGGCTGATTACTTGAGCTCAGGAGTATGAGACCAGCCTGGACAACATGGCAAAACCCTGTCTCTCCAAAAAAAAAAAAAACAAACAAAAAAAAAACAACAAAAAAACCAAACTAGCCGGTATGGTGATGAGCACCTGCAGTCCCAGCTACTTGGGAGGCTGAGGTGGGAGGATCACTTGAGCCCAGGAAGTCAAGGTTGCAGCAAGCTGAGATTGTGCCACTGCATCCCAGCATGTTTGACAGAGTGAGGCCCTGTCTCAAAAAAAAAAAAAAGGACAAAAAGAAAGATCCCAAGTCAACTAATCTTCTACCTTAAGAAACCAAAAGGAGAAAAGCAAACTAAACCCAAACCAAGCAGAAGGAAGAAAGGACATAAATATTAGGGTGGATAAAAATGAAACAGAGAATGCAAGAATAGAAAGAAAAAACTCTGACAAATCTTTTTTTTTTTTTTTTGAGACGGAGTTTCGCTCTTGTTGCCCAGGCTGGAGTGCAGTGGCGTGATCTCGGCTCACTGAAACCTCCGCCTCCTGGGTTCAAGTGATTCTCCTGCCTCAGCCTCCTGAGTAGCTGGGATTACAGGTGCCTGCCACCATGCCCAGCTAATTTTATATTTTTAGTAGAGACGGGGTTTTTCCATGTTGGTCAGGCTGGTCTTGAACTCCCGACCTCAGATGATCCGCCTGCCTCGGCCTCCCAAAGTGCTGGGATTACAGGCATAAGCCACCACGTCTGGCCAACCCTGACAAATCTTTAGCTAGACTGACCAGAAAAAAACAGAAGATTCAAATGACTAAAATCATGAATTAAGGAAGGGGCATTACTACCAATCTTACAGAAATGAAAAGGATTATTAAAAAATACTATAAATAACTATATGCCAACAAATTAGATAATATACATGAAATGGACAAATTCGTATGATACAAACTATCAAAACTAATTCAAGAAGAAATAGAAAATCTGAATAGACCTGTAAGTAATGAGATTGAATTAGTAATTTAAAATTTTTCCATGAAGAAAAGCCCAGGACCAAATGGCTTCACTGCTCCCAAACATTTAAAACACCAATCCTTCACAAATGCTTCTAAAAAACATAAAGGAGGGATCACTTCCCAACTTATCCTATGAGCCAGTATGATTCCAGCACCAAAACCAAAGATATCACAAAAGAACTACAGACCAATACCCATTATGAGTACAGACACAAAAGTTCCCAAAAAGTACTAGCAAACATGACCAAGTAGAACTTATCCAAGGAACCTCAGGCTGGCCTAATATGAAAATCAACCAATGTAATATGCCATGTTAATAGAATACAGAACAATACTCACGTGATTATCAATAGACAGAGAAACAGCATTTGACAAAACCCAACACTTTTTCATGACAAAAGCCCTCAACAAACTACAAATAGATGGGATATCCTCAACCTGATAAAGGCCATCTCTGAAAAACCCAGTTAACATACACTCATGTGTTACTCAATGATGGGTATCTACACACAGGGAGAAATGTGTCCTTAGGCCATTTTGCAGTTTTGTGCACATCACAGAGTCGGTATGGTATCGCCTATTTACACACCTAGGCTATATGGTATAGCCTACTGCTCCTAGCCTACAAACCTGTACAGCATGTTACTGTATTGAATACTGTAGGCAAATATAATACAATGGTATTTGTGTTCCTAAACATAGGAAAGGTACAGTAAAAATATGGTATAAAAGATAAAAGATGGTATACCTGTATAGAACATTTAATCATGAATGGAGCTTCCAAGGCTGGAAGTTTGGAAGTTGCTCTGGGTGATTCAGTGAATGGGTGATGAGTGAATGTGAAGGCCTAAGACATTACTATACACTATTATAGACTTTATAAACATTGTACACTTACTACACTGAATGTGTAATTTTTAATAATAAATTAACCTTAGCTTACTGTAACTTTCAAACTCTACATACTTTTAACTTTAACTTTGACTCTTTTGTATTAACAGCTTAAAACACATATTGTACAGCTGTGCAAAAAATTTTTATCCTTATTCTATAAGCTTTTTTCTATTTTTAAAATTTATTATTCTTACTTTTTAAACTTTTTCGTTAAAAACTAAGACACAAATACACACATTAGCCTAGGCCTACACAGGGTCAGGATCATCAATTAATATCACTGTCTTCCACCTCTACATCTTGTCCCACTAGAAGGTCTTCAGGGGCAAAAACAAACATGAAGCTGCTATCTTCTATGAGAATGCCTTCTTCTGAAACACCTCCTGAAGGATATGCCTGAGGCTGTTTTACAGTTACTTTTTAAGTAGAAGAAGTATACTCTAAAATAATGATAACAAGTGGTTGGGTTATGGTGGATCATGCCTGTAATCACAGTGCTTTGGGAGGCCAAGGAAGGAAGGTCCCTGTAAGTCAGAAGAGAGAAATCAGCCTGTGCAACAAAGCACGACCGTGTCTCTACAAAAAAATAAAAGAAAATTAGCCAGGTTTGGTGGCATGCACCTGTAGTCCCAGCTATTTGGGAGGCTGAAGCAGGAGGATCACTTGAGCCCAGGAGTTCAAGATTACAATGAGCTATGATCATGACACTGCACTCCAGCCTGGGTGACACAGTGAGACCCTGTCTCTACGTTAAAAAAAATTTTTTTGCAGTAAGCTTAGATCGCGCCACTGCACACCAGCCGGGGCAACAGAGTGAGACTCCGTCTCAAAAAAAAAATGAAAAAAAGATTTTTTTTTTTTTTTTTGGCCAGGTGCAGTGGCTCATGCCTGTAATCCCAGCACTTTGGGAGGCCAAGATGGGCAGATTATGAGGTCAGAAGCTTGAGACCAGCCTGATCGACATGGTGAAACCCTGTCTATACTAAAATACAAAAATTAGCTGGGCACAGCGGCGGGCGCCTGTAATCCCAGCTACTCAGGAGGCTGAGGCAGGAGAATCGCTTGAACCTGGGAGGCGGAGGTTGCAGTGAGCCGAGATTGCGCCACTGCACTCCAACCTGGGCGACAGAGTAAGACTCCCTCTCAAAAAAAAAAAAAAAAAAAAAAAAAAACCACATAAAATTTTTAAAAGTAATGATAAAAAGTAAAGTAGATACATAAACCAGTAACACAGTCATTTATTAACCAAGTATTATGTACTGTATATAATTGTTACATGTTATACTTTTATATGACTGCCAGTACAGGTTTGTTTACACCTTCATCACCACAACCAGGTGAATAATGCATTGCACTACTATGTTACCACGGCTACAATGCCACAAGGTGATGGGAATTTTTCGACTCAATTATAATCTTAGGGGACCACCACTGTGGTTGCTATTGACCTAAACATTAAGTACAGTGTACTACGGCTATAGTTAATGGTGAAAAGTGGTCAGGCACAGTGGCTCACGCCTGTAATCCCAGCACTTTAGGAGGCCGAGGCGGGTGGATCACCTGAGGTCAGGAGTTTGAGACCAGCCTGGCCAACATGGTGAAACCCCATTTCTACTAAAAATACAAAAATTAGGCAGGCGTGGTGGTGGGCGCCTGTAATCCTAGCTACTTGGGAGGCTGAGGCAAGAGAATCACATGTACCAACCTCTGCAGTAGGCAGAGGTTACAATGAGCCGAGATTGTGCCACTGCACTCCAGCCTGGGAGACAAGAGCGAGATTCCATCTTAGAAAAAAAAGACTGGATGATTTCCCTCTAAGAACAAGAACAAGATAAGGATGTCTGTTTTTTGTTGTTGTTGTCGTTCTTTCTCTCTCCCTTTAATGTTTGTAGCTGTGACCTCAGGTGCACACCACCATACCTGGCTAATTTTTTGTATTTTTTTGTAGAGATTGGGTTTTGCCATGTTGCCCAGGCTGGTCTTGAACTCCCGGGCTCAAGCAATCTGCCTGCCTTGTCCTCCCAAAATGCTGGGATTACAGTTATGGGCCCCCAGCCATTTTTTTTTTTTTTTTTTTTTTTTTTGAGACAGTGTCTCACTCCAGTTGCCCAGGCTGGAGTGCAGTGGCATTCTCCTGATACACTGAAACCTCCGCCTCTCGGGTTCAAGTGATTCTAGCGCCTCAGCCTCCTGAATAGCTGGGACTATAGGTGTGCTCTTAGACCCGGCTAATTTTTTGTATTTTTAGTAGAGACGGAGTTTTGCTATATTGCCAAGGCTGGTTTCGAACTCCTGGACTCAAGCAATCCGCCTGCCTCAGCCTCCCAAAGTGCTGGGATTACAGGTATGAGCCACGGCTCCCAGCCAAGGATATCTGCTTTTATCACTTCTATTTAATACTGTACTAAAGGTTATAGCCAGGGCAACTAGGCAAGAAAATGAAATACATGCATTCAGATTGGGCCAGGCATGGTGGCTCACACCTGTAATCCCAGCACTTTGGGAGGCTTGGGGGGTGGACCACCTGAGGTCAGGAGTTCTAGACCAGCCTGGCCAACATGGTGAAACACTGTCTCTACTAAAACTACAAAAATTAGCTGGGCATGGTGGCATGTGCCTGTAATTCCAGCTACTGGAGAGGCTGAGACAGGAGAATTGACAGAACCCAGGAGGCAGAGGTTGCAGTGAGCTGAGATCATGCCACTGTACTCCAGCCTGGGCGACAGAGCGAGACTGTGTCTCAAAAAAAAAGCATTCAGATTGGGAAACAAAAAGTAAAACTATTTCTATTCAACAATGAATGATCTTATATTAGAAAATCCTAAGGAATCCATCAAAAAGTATCCAAATTATTAAGCAAGTTCAGCAAGGTCATAGGATACAAGGTCAATTTACAAAAATCAATTGTTGCTGATTGTCTTCCAAGAGAAAAAGAAAACAAAAATTATATTCTACATACTCAATCTAAAAACAAAGTTAAGAAAACAATTCCCTTTACACAATAGTATCAAAAAGAACAAAATATTTAGAAACAAATTTAAAAACTAAAAAAAAAAATCTAAAAACTATAAAACAATGTTGAAAGAAGTTAAAGAAAATAAATCTTGGCTGGGCGTGGTGGCTCACACCTGTAATCCCAGGATTTTGGGAGGCCAAGGTGGGTGGATCATCTGAGGTCAGGAATTTGAGACCAGCCTGGGCAACGTGGTGAAACACTGTCTCTACAAGAAATACAAAAATTAGTCAGGCGTGCTGGCGCCATGTCTGTAATCCCAGGGAGGCCGAGGCAGGAGAATTGCTTGAACCTGGGAGGCAGAGGTTGCAGTGAGCCGACTTCGCACCACTGCACTCCAGCCTAGATGACAGTGCGAGATCTGTATCAAAAAATAAATAAATAAATAAAAGAAAATAAATCTAGTGTGAATCAGTCCCTTGGGAGTCAAGATCTCTCTACCTTTGAGACGCTCTCCTCTGAATTCTTCTGCCTGAACAAGGTTATTACCAGCTCTAAAAGTTTATGGACAGGCTTTATTTATAAAACAAACTTTTTTCAGTTGGTATTCCTTTCATGTTTTAAAGTAATGCTTTTTAAATTTAATGTGCATAGAAATCACTCAATGATCTCATTAAAATGCACATTTCAGCTGGGTGTGGTGGTTCTTGCCTACATTCTCAATACTTTGGAAGGCCAACGGGATTTGGGAGGGGGATCCCTTGAGGCTAGGAAGTTCAAGACTGGGCAACATAGTGATCCCCCTCTCTAAAAAGAAAAAAAAAATTAGCTGGGCGTGGTGGCACATGCCTGTAATCCCATCTACTTGGAAGGCCGAGGCAAGAAGACTGCTTGAGCCCAGGAGTTCCAGGCTGCAGTGAGCTGTGATCATGCTGCTGTACTCCAGCGTAGGCAACAAAGCAAAATACTGTCTTTAAAAAATTAAAATTAAAAAAAAAAAAAAAAGCAGACTTCTATTCAGTAAAAGTGGGGTGGAGGAAAGGGGTGGTGTTCTGCATTCCTAACAACTCCCAGACAATGCTAATGTTGCTGGTCCTCAGATCATATTTTGAGTAGCAAGGTTTTAAGTAGGTGCATACATACAACTGGCTTGACTCACTAGAAAAAAAGAAAAAAGCAAACTGTAACACGGGTGGCCAACAGTGAGAAGGACAAAACTCTGATGAATCCTCTAAGTTTTTCACCACTGAGCACAATAAGTAACTCCTTATTAACAATGAAGAACATACACTTATACTACCTCTTCATTCCTGCCATGACTAAGTACCAGAAAAGATGCAGAATTGGCCAGCTAGCATCATCCAGACTGGGGCTAAATCCATTTGAAAAGTTAAAAAAAATAAACAACACAAAATCTGCTGCATAGAGATCATCCTATAGAATATTAACCATCATCACCTTTCCCTCTCTGTATCTTCTGTCTTTTATTCCTTCTTCTAGTCAGTGTTTATCAAGTGTCTTTGGGGACCAATGGCAGTCCCTGGCAATCTATTAACTGGTCTACAGACAGTTTTGAGAAAAAAGTGATAAAAGTTTTGATCACAAATATTTCACAAATTTGAGAAGATTATGACTTTCACAGAAATCCTTTTAGGTTCTTTATTGCTGTTACATTCTAAGGATCACCCAAGCTCTACTAGGATAAGTTAAGAAAAATACCATAATAAGGAAAATGAAAAGGAAAGGGCTAACATACTTCCACATCATGTAAGTTGTTTACATTGGTTAAATACGTATTTTGTTGTTACTATCATATTGTGTTAAATCCCAAATTTGGGGAAATCAATCAATGGTTCAAAAGAGTAAAAGTGAAAAATACATTTAACTCAGAATGGCATAAATGATAATAGTATGATTTTATAGTGAAGACTGATCTTAGAATGAGCTGTGACCAGCGAACTAGGAGTGATAACTCTGTACTAGGAGACATCCTTGTTCCCACCGTACTTTGATACATTATTAAATAGGGACAAGAAGCCACTGAAGTGTTCACATCATTTTCAACAACTCCAGTAAACCAACCAAAGCCTCCACTATGAATTCTGTCTTTAAAAGATCAAAATAATAGTCAAAGGTACTTCTTTTAACAAAACAGATTCAACTACTGTCAGCTGCAAAATTAATGACAAATGTGCTCAGACAGAAACAAAACAATCTACTGGCAAAATTCTATCATCAGATGACACTATTGGACATTATATGCTACGTGTGTTATACAGAGAGGAAGAACAATTATTATCACAGATGTAGGCTCTTAAGTATTTTGTTTAATGGCTGCATGAAGCCACTAGTGTACAGAGTACGAATCAACTCTTAGTATATACGAATGTAACATGTTAATCAAGAAATACAAGCAACTTTTTAAAAGTTTTTAGAAGAAGATATTTTCTTTTAACCAACAATTATTTTTGAACCTTGAATTGAAAAGTTGTGCTGGAATCAGCATGGCTAGAGCACCAGCTTTGTGTGCAGCAATGAAGAGCCCACCACCTGAAAGCCAATTCACACATGGCTTCATTTACAGACAACAGCTGGCTTGAGTCATTGTTAATAACCACATGGAAAATTGTGAATATAATTAAAATTGCAGCCCTTGAATAGGTATCTTCAGCATGTTAAGAATGCAGCAGCAGACTGGGCACACGGTGGCTCACGACTATAATCCTAGCACTTTGGGAGGCCAAGGTAGGTGGATTGCTTGAGCCCAGGAGTTTGAGACAAGCCTGGACAACATAGCAAGACCCGGCCTCTATTTGGAAAAAAAAAAAAAAAAAAGCAGCAGCAGCAAATACTCTGTTTTTCTATTTTGTCAAGAGGAAATATGCTAACAATATCTACTCAAATGAAGGATACACTTTTTTTTTCTTTTTTTGAGACAGTCTTGCCCTGTCGCCCAGGCTGGAGTGCAATGGTGCGAGCTTGGCTCACAGCAACCTCTGCCTCCCAGGTTCACGTGATTCTCCTGCCTCAGCCTCCCAAGTAGCTGGGATTACAGGCGCCTGCCACCACGCCTGGCTAATTTTTGTATTTTTAGTAGAGACAAGGTTTCACCATGTTGACCAAGCTGGTCTTGAACTCCTGATATCAGGTGATCCACCTGCCTCGGCCTCCCAAAGTGTTGGGATTACAGGCGTGAGCCACTGTACCCAGCGGATATTCATTTTTTTTTATAACACTGACGTCATTAAAACATATCTATGATTTTAAGTGGCTAACTCAAGTGCCATGCCTCTATGACAGACAGTATAGTGACCAGCTTGAACATATCATTTGAGAGTGAAATTATGATTCTCTCTCTCTTTTTTTTAAGATTGGTTTCACTCTGTCACCCAGGCTAGAGGGTAGTGGCACAATCATAGCTCAATGCAGCCTCAAACTCCTGGGCTCAAGTGATCCTCCCAGCTCAGCCTCCAAAGTAGCTAGGACTTATAACAGGTGTGCTCCATCATACTTGGCTAATTTTTTTTCTTTTTCTTGTTTTTCTTTTTTGTAGAGAGACAAGGTTTTGCTATGTTGCCGAGGCTGATCCTGAGCTCGTAACCTCAAGCAATCCACCCACTTGAGCCTCAAAAGTGCTGGGATTACAGATGTGAGCTACCATGACTGGCTACAATTCTTTTTTGTTGTTGAGACAGGGTCTCACTCTGTCTCCCAAGCTGGAGTACAGTGGCACAATCACAGCTCACTGTGGCCTCCACCTCACAGGCTAAGGCAATCCTCCCACCTCAGCCTTCTGAGTAGCTGGGACTACAGGTGTGTGCCACCATGCCCAGCTAATTTTTTTTGTTATTTTTGGTATAGATGGAGTTTCACCCTGTTGCCCATGCTGGTCTCAAGCAATCTACTCGCCCCAGCTTCCCAAAGTGTTGGGATTACAGGCGTGAGCCACTGTGACAGGCCACAATTCTTTTTTTTAGACGGAGTCTCACTCTGTCTCCCAGGCTGGAGTGCAGTGGCGCGATCTTGGCTCACTGCAAGCTCCGCCTCCTGGGTTTACACCATTCTCCTGCCTCAGCCTCCTGAGTAGCTGGGACTAGAGGCGCCTGCCACCAAGGCTGGCTAATTTTTTTGTATTTTTAGTAGAGATAGGGTTTCACTGTGTTAGCCAGGATGGTCTCGATCTCCTGACCTCGTGATCCGCCAGCCTCGGCCTCCCAAAGTGCTGGGATTACAGGCGTGAGCCACCGCACCCGGCCCGGCCACAATTCTTAGTAACAAAATATGCAGACTAAATAATGCTACAAATGGCTTAACCAAAGAGTTTTACTCTTTTCTTTTTTCTTTGGGATGGAGTCTCGGCTCTGTCACCCAGGCTTGTGTGCAGTGGCACGATCTTGGCTAACTGCAACCTTTGCCTCCTGGGTTCAAGCAACTCTTCTGCCTCAGCCTCCTGAGTAGCTGGGACTACAGGCACACGCCACCATGTCCAGCTAATTTTTGTATTTTTAGTAGGGACATGGTTTCACCATATTGGCCTGGTTGGTCTCGAACTCCTGACCTCGTGATCTGCCCGCCTCGGCCTCCCAAAGTGCTGGGATTACAGGCGTGAGCCACCGCGCCCGGTCAAGATTTACTATTCTAACTAGGTAGACTTAAAACCATATTCAATTACTGCACTAAACCTGAAAACATATTTCCCAGAACTGAATTCAACCAAAAGGACAGATCTACACATTGCCATCTCCAAAATTAAAATATTCAACTTTCCTTTTGAGTGCCATACACTTGTCAACTTGATGTAGTTTTCAGTGAGAATTCTTGTAATAATTTTTGGGTCCATTTGAATATCTAAAACATCTAATAGAAATATCATATACTTGCTGCTCTTCCCAACTCTATAATTCAAAGATGGGGCTATCTAATTTAGTACAACTATGAGCAAGAAAAGAATCAGTTAAATATGAAACCTTAACCTGGACTTTAGTGAGTCTTTCACCATTCATGTGGTGGTACAATAATGTGAACAATCATTGCTTTTCCCGATACTGATTTAAAAATACTGTTTTGATCTTACAATAAAAACATTTGAATTATTCTTTTGTGTTTATCTAAAATCAGTGGTATGCACTGAAGACCCATCACATGGTCCACACATTCCAAATGTTTGAAAACACTACTTTCTCTACTACACTACTTCCCCTTCAAAGGAAGCTCATTTCTTCCTGTGCATGTTAGAGAAAAACAGAGAACCAAGGACATTTTGTTTGCCCTTATTATTAATCTTCTCATATTAGAAAAGCACTTCATTATCTGCATTTATGTTGCCTCATTTTCAAAAACATTGGTCTGATTTCAGTATGAATAACACTTATAAAAAACAATATATATAATAATTATTTCCAATTTTTCCTGAATTCCCTCGGCCCCCAAAGACATTCTTTCCTTATGACCTTCCCAGAACCCAAGCTGCCTTCCTAGACCTCTTTACCTCTTGGTTACAGTCAAGGGTTATAAAAAAAATGTTTAACAGCTGGCATGGTATAAACACCAAACCAAGAGATTGACACCAATTTATAACTGTATGGCTGTAATGGAATAGGCTCACTAAACATCAGCCTTAGTTATACTACTGCTAAAGAAGCAGCCTTAGACTGCTGCTTGTAAGCACTCTGCTATACTTTTTTTCCATGCTAGGCCTGTTCTCAAAGATCTTTGGTTATTTCTTACCTGCCACTTCACAGAAAAGGGATAGCAAGGTTCATGAAAGAAATCACACAAATTGGATTCCAAAGATGAGTTTAACGTCACATCTTATTAAATATTTAATTTCTCTACTTTGATTCCTTAACAGGAAGAATTAAGGAGAAGTATTAGAACATACTACTGCTTTCTTTCTCTTACACCAACTGTCTCCAGATAATTAAGCTAAGTTAGCTTTTTTTTTAAAAGTCAGCTTTTTATTATAGCTTTGTTATTCAATTATATCCACACAGGTATGCAAGTTCTTTCTCCTTTCTATCAAACAGTTAATACACAGGCAAATGGATAAATTTGGGGATATATTAAGGATACTGTAAACTGTTAGCAAAACAAATAAACGTCTCTGACATTGAGAGGAAACAAGAAAAAGGGAATATAGAAATTCACACCCTAAAAAACAAAAACAGGTGGTTCATTTTAAAATGAACTTATAAAGTTATATATAATAACACCAAATATATCTGTGTTGTTTTTAAAGATATTCTTACCCAATTTTGGAAAAACTATTAGGTATTCAGCATTGCACTGAGGACATGCCACTCTGGCTGTACTGTTTCCTCTTTGCTTTTCATCCACCCAGCGTTGTAGACAGGCCTGGTGAACCCATTTTGTAGATCCTCTGCACCTGCATGGTCTCACCCATTCAGCTGTTCTATCATCTTCATCAGTAGCAAAACAAACCCAGCAACTTCTGTAAATTAAAAGAGAAAAGGATGACATTTATATCTTTAGGACTCCAGCCTCCTCTATACTGCAGCTCTTACTTAATGGGATGAGCCTGCTATGTTATGTTACAGAATCTCTGTCCTATATTAAAAGACTAAGGAGACAAAACAACCAATACATTCCCATTAGAGCAGTTTCTACTTTTTCTGTTTTTCCTTGTCTTCCTCTACAGAATCTTATGTTTTCTGAACTTTGTTTTTATGTAATCTCCTCTATCTTTTCAGTAATTCTTCACCTTCTCTAATGAACCAGAGTGCAAGGAGACAAACCTCAAGCTGCTTTTATTATAAGACCTAATAATTCTTTGAGGGATAGTAAGCACAGTAATATATTAAATTCAGTGTTCTCCCCAGTTCACCACCACCAATCCCTTGAACTTGGAAAAACAAAGTATTACATGAGTGATTTTATAGTCTCATTCCATTTTTCAGCTGAGGAAAAAAAAACCCATTTCTCTTTCTGGTAAAGTATAAACGTAAGAGAAAACAATATTACATTTTCAAAAAAGCACAAAGGAGATAAATATATCAAGATTTTTTTTTTTAGAATAGCAATATGATAAATTTGGGTGTGTATGCTTGAAATCTGAAATCTAGAAGTATCAAGTCTGGGGTGCTTATATTAATAAAAATACAATTCTATTGAGATCGGTAATTTTAAAACATTTTCCCACTTTGTTTTTAAGGGTACTTCATGAATTGTAATTTTTTCTTGTGGAATTAGGTTGTAATTCCTCAGTTTTTCTCCCAATTAACACAAGTTTTGACATCGATTTCCATCAGGGCAAATACAGTTCAATTCAATGAGACCCTTCTCTCCTCCCCTCCATTAGAACTTGTACAAGTGGAAACAACTGCTAATTAAAGCATGTTACCTACTGTGCACTTTTCACTTAATTGGATAAGTGGCTTCTGTCAGAACAACTAGCTTAACTATGTTCAGTGGGAAAGACTATATAGTCAGGTATTACAGATGGGTGAGGTTCTCCAGTCCTTGTGGAACAACATGAATTTCAATTGTGTGCTCCAATTACAATTTGTCAATTAGAACACGAAAAAAGTTGAACTGAATCCATGCCATCAATATCCAAAATTGTTGTTTTATTCAGCTTTCAAATTCAGTCAGGTTTCATAAGATCTAAGTAAAATTACAACGTAGGTAGCACTTGTTTAGCATTCTGACCCTTTTGACCCACTTTAGCTAAGCTGTCTGGGCCTTCACATTGTCTTATGGTTGTCCAAAAATACCTTGTTCTTTTTAAAAAAATTTTATCGTCAAATAGACATAGCATAAAATCTACCACTTTAGCCATTTTTTACGTGTATAATTCAGTGGCAGTAAGTATATTCATACTGTTGTGCAACCACCAAGACTACCCATAGTAGGACTGGGTTCTAACCTATGATTTTTGCATAAAATTTCAATTGGTAAGTATACTAGCACACAGGCTGGTTAAGATGTTGTTAGTATATATTTTTCCCCACAACTGAGGTAATTTTGTGAACATATTTGTATATATCTAGGAAATGGAATGTATCATTTTAGCAACAAAATACTGGCAGAATATTTAGAGACTCTTTATTCTCATACTTAACACAAATGTAAATAAGAATGGCTACATCAGCATAATTAATCAGTATTAAGGTGAATCACATTTTAAATTAATCCAATTTCAGTCATCAGAAAAATACAATGTTAAGACTAGGGTGAACCAACTGAAATAGTCTACATTCATCTGTTTTTGACTTACAGAAATGATAAGTCAAATTTCATATTTCGATCTAATGAGAATACTTGTGTAGCTATTATATTCCTCATAAATTCTAGATAAGGTTTATTTTTCCCCAACATTTTATTATGAAAAATTTCAAACTTTCCAAAAAAATTTGAAAACTGTTCAGTGAATACCCATATACCCAACATTTAGATTCTATAATTTTTATCATTTTGCTGTATTAGCTTTCTCACACATCCATTCATCATTCTTATTTTTTGCTCCATTTCAAAGTTGCAGGCATCAGTATATTTCAGTCCTAAATACTTGTACGGATTTACTTTCTAGAACTGACATTTAAAGCATGCACTTGGCCGGGTGCCGTGGCTCAAGCCTGTAATCCCAGCACTTTGGGAGGCTGAAGCAGGCAGATCACAAGGTCAGGAGATCGAGAACATCCTGGCTAACACGGTGAAACCCTGTCTCTACTAAAAATACAAAAAAATAGGCCGGGCATGGTGGCTCACGCCTGTAATCCCAGCACTTTGGGAAGCCGAGGCAGGGAGATCACGAGGTCAGGAGTTCAAGATCAGCCTGGCCAACATGGTGAAACTCCGTCTCTACTAAAAATACAAAAATTAGCCAGGTGTGGTGGCGGGCACCTGTAATCCCAGCTACTTGGGAGGCTGAGGCAGGAGAATCACTTGAACCCGAGAGGTGGAGGCTGCAGTGAGCTGAGATCGTGCCATTGCACTCCAGCCTGGGCAATAAGAGCGAGACTGTCTCAAAAAAAACCCCCAAAAAACCAAAAAAACCCCAAAAAATTAGTTGGGCGTGGTGGCGGGCGCCTGTAGTCCCAGCTACTCAGGAGGCTGAGGCAGGAGAAAAGCGTGAACCCGTGAGGCAGAGCTTGCAGTGAGCCGAGATCACGCCACTGAACTCCAGCCTGGGCAACAGAGCAAGGCTCCATCTCAAAAAAAAAAAAAAAAAAAAAAAAGCATGCACTTATGCACTTTCAGTTTTTTTTCTAATTAATTTCACAACTATGGTAAATAAGATAGCTGAATGATGATTTAGAGTGGGAACTTATCAGGAGTTAGGCTTTCAGTTGAAATAGCAGTATTAGAGGTATGCGAACCAGAGCAACTCCATCTTGATTGAACAGGAGGAGCTGGGCAAAATGAGGCTGAAACCTACTGGGCTGCATTCCCAGATGGTTAAGGTATTCTAAGTCACAAGATGAGATATGAGGTCAGCACAAAATACAGGTCATAAAGATATTGCTGATAAAACAGGTTGCAGTAAAGCCAGCTAAAACCCACCATAACCAAGATGCTCACGAGTGACTCCTGGTCGTCCTCACTGCTACACCCCCACCAGCACCATGACAGTTTACAAACGCCACGGCAATGTCAGGAAGTTACCCTACATGATCTAGAAAGGGGAAGCATAGGCTGGGCGCGGTGGCTCATGCCTATAGTCCCAGCACTTTGGGAGGCCGAGGAGGGTGGATCATGAGGTCAGGAGATCGAAACCATCCTGGCTAATACGGTGAAACCCTGTCTCTACTAAAAATACAAAAAAAATTAGGCGCCTGTAGTCCCAGCTACTCGGGAGGCCGAGGCAGAAGAATGGCGTGAACCCAGGAGGCAGAGCTTGCAGTGAGCTGAGATTGCGCCACTGCACTCCAGCCTGGGTGACGGAGCAGGACTCCGTCTCAAAAAAAAAAAAAAAAAAAAAAAAGGAGAAGCATAAATAATCCTCTCCTTGTTTAGCATATTATCAAGAAATAACCATAAAAACGGGCAACCGGCAGCCCAAAGTCTTGCTCTGTCGCCCAGGCTGGAGTGCAGTGGTGCCATCTTGGCTCACTGCAAACTCTGCCTCCTGGTTCAAGCAATTCTCGTGCCTCCGCCTCCCAAGTAGTGGGATTACAGGGTGCCCGCCACCATGCCCAGCTAATTTTTGTATTTTTAGTAGAGACGGGGTTTCACCATGTTGGCCAGGCTGGTCTTGAACTCCTTACCTCAAGTGATCTGCCCACCTCAGGCTCCCAAATGCTGGGATTACAGGCATGACCCACTGCGCCCGGCCACACACAGCTAATTAAAAAAAATTTTTTTTAGAGACAGGATCTCCTTATGTTGCTTAGACCAGTCTCAAACTCCTGGGCTCAAGCAATCCTCCTGCCTCGGATTCCCAAACTTTTGGGCGTGAGCCACTGTGCCTGGACAAATATGTTAAGTTCTAAAGAATTTATTAACTGATTTGCTATCTTACTAGTTATTTAAATTTAATCTACCTAGTATGGAAAGAATAGCAGTCTATGAAATGAGGACTGGGGAAAGGGGAAATTAAAGCATGTAAAAATGATCACACAAATGTCTTTAGGCCAATATCAGCATATAAGACAGTGTGACTAGTCTTAAGGGCTAAAAAAAAAGAGAGGAGGGCACACACACACACACACACACACACACACACACACACACACAAAGATGCTTGCTTTCCTTATTTTTTTTTTATGAGATGGGTCTGGCTATGTTGTCCAGGCTAGACTCCAACTGAAATCCCGGGCTCACGTGATCCTCCTGCCTCAGTGTCCTGATTACCTAGGATTGCAGGCATATAGTCTAGCTTCCTGCCACCCCCCAATCCCCCGCCCTTTTTGCACACTGTCACCCAGGCTGGAGTGCAGTGGTGCAATCTTGACTCACTGCAACCTCTGCCTCCCAGGTTCAAGTGATTCTCCTGCCTCAGCCTCCCTAGTAACTGGGACTACAGGCATCCACCACCATGCCTGGCTAATTTTTGTATTTTTAGTAGAGATGGGGTTTCACCACCTTGGCCAGGCTGGTCTTGAACTCCTGACCTCAAGTGATCCACCCACCTCGGCCTCCCAAAGTGCTGAGATTACAGTCATGAGCCACTGTGCCTGCCCATCCCCCCATTTTTAAACCTCTGATAGACTGACCAGGAACATCACCTGGGAAGGTCTTATAATTATGCTTTCCCTTTTTGCTTCTCCATACCCTAACGTCCTACTCTATGTAATTAATCTATTTCAACTATTTATTCCCCAATTCTCTACTCCCTTCCTTTTAAGATGGAGAAGAGCTATTTGAAAATGATTCATTTACAGTTTCTCAAGATCTTGGAAGGGAGGGGGGACAGTAGAAATTTGATGTTTAATGTACATACAACACAAGTCCTTCTACCTTCTAGGAGTAAATAGTATCCCATGCTTTCTATGGAAAATCACTCTTCCCTCCAACATCAGCCGTGTGTGTGGTTTAGGCAGTTAATACCATAACCAACCCAGAAACACTCAGATTGGCCACTGTAGCCTATCTTCCAGACTACATCACTGGGAGGCTGGGTCCATAAAGCTGGTCTTAGTGAACCTCAGAACTTTTGCTGGGAAAAGTGGTATACAGACTTTCTCTCTTCTTCTGGGATTAGAGGCAGAGAATGTGAGGCTATTGCTGACAGGAGAGCCACCAACTAAGTGGAGACTTAAGAATCCAGAGGAAGTGAAGGTGGAAACTGACGACATTGAGACACGGATCCAGCTGTGCTGTGCCTACAGCTAAATATATTCTTGTACTGTTAACTCACATAAAGCAGTAGATTTTTGGGTTTTTGGCTTAACAAGATCATGTGCAACCAAAATGATCTTGTTACTGTGTTGGGTCCTAAGAGATGGCCTCAGTACAATCATAGAATGTAAACTCTAAAGAGTTTTTATTATTTTTGAGACAGGGTCTACTCTGTTGCTCAGGTGAGAGTGCAGTGGCACAATCACGGCTCACTGCAGCGTGGACCTCCTGGGCTCCAATGATCCTCCCACGTCAGCCTCATGAGTAGATGGGACTAGTTTTTGGTTTTGTCTTTTGAAATGGAAAATAGCCAATTAATTATTAGCCAAAACCAAAACACTCAAAGTCCATACCCAAGGAAAAAGGAAGTTGTAATTTCTGACCAAACTAGGAGTTTCTCCTTACATCTATTTTTCCTCTTGTTTTCTCCACTCCTCTCTCTCAGAACTCAGTCCTCAGTGTGATGCATAAGCATCACCTGGGGACTCATTAGAAATGCAAATCTTTAGGACTTGCCCCAGACCTATAGAATCAGAAACTCTGGGGGTACCCAGCACTTTGTTTCAATAAGCCCATCAGGTGATCATGATCCTGAAAGTTTGAAAACTTCTGCTCTAGCCATTCTTCCTTCCTTTTTTCTGATTTCTCCTTTGTAAATATTCTTTTTTTTTTTTTTTTTTTTTTTTTTTTTTTTTTGGAGACGGAGTCTAGCTCTGTTGCCCAGGCTGGAGTGCAGTGGTGCGATCTCAGCTCACTGTAACCTCTGCCTCCCGGGTTCAAGCAATTTTCCTGTCTCACCCTCCCGAGTAGCTGGGACTACGGGCATGTGCCACCACGTCTGGCTAATTTTTGTATTTTCAGAAGAGACGGGGGTTTCACTGTGTTAGCCAGGATGGTCTCGATCTCCTGACCTTGTGATCCGCCTGCTTCGGCCTCCCAAAGTGCTGGGATTACCGGTGTGAGCCACCGTGCCTGGCCCTGTAAATATTCTTAACTCACCATAATATAGAAATCAAATTCTGTTTTATGCTCACTGTAAACATTTTTAAATTATTTGGTTTTTAATTTTAAACAATAAGTAAAATGCTTAAGGTATTTTTTCCTAAGGAAACAAGGTTAAATTAATTTGGGGAAAAAGATAATGTGAATTCAGGATATTCTAACTGGTTAAAGAACCTGGACTTTGGAGCCAGATTGTCTGGGTTCAAACCCCTGCTAACTACATAGGTTTAATGATAGAATCTCTTTCACAGAGTTGTTGCAAAGCAGAGGTTCTTAATCTGGGGTCTATGAAAAACTTAGGAGGTGGGGATCGGTAAATCTGGATGAGGGGAGAATAACCATCACATGTTTATTTTTGCTAAGCTCTAAATAAAATGTAGCTTTTCTTCAATAATGAGTGCAAGCAAACCACAGTAATGTTAGCAGCACAGCAATTAGAAATGAGTATAGCAACCAGAAATTTTCATATTACTTTACAGCTGTAGAGATCCCGAAATAACATTTAGCTCATTGTAATTTGAAATTAGTTATCAGGCCAACTGATAAATCTTGTATTTTAATGTGTTAAAGTTCATATTACTATATTAGGCTTTTAATATTTTGATAGCTATACTTCAATATAATTGGTTTCATTTCTAATCCTATATATTTTGTTTTATTCTTTCAAAAACATTCTGAGAAGGAACCCATAGGCTCAACCAGACCACCAAAGGAGTTTTAGCATAAAAAATGTTTTATGTTAAGGTCCCCTATTGTAAAAGATTAAACATGTGATTAAGAAACTGCTTAAAAATTGCCTGGCATGTATATAACCTCCATATGACCACTAGCAATAACAACATTGACAATGATGACAGTGATGGTGTCAGCTTTCCATTCAAATTCCTAAAATTTATGGATGCAGTTTTCTTACCATTAGCACATAAAGCAATTCCACTTGGCACCCTGGCATTCAGTGGAAAATGTTCTGGATTCCTAGTCATTTCCCAATTTTTCAATAGGCCACACCACTACTTAAGATTCATTTAAACCCTTTCAATTCAGTTTCTTTCACCCTTATTATCCTTCTGGTAGCTTTTCTAAATGCCACCTACTTGCTGATGTTACTCCTACACCATCCCATTCACCAAGTTGGGGCATATTCATTTACAAAGTAAAAGGAGATCTGGGAAGTATCATGATTGGTTCAGGGATCAAAGAACAAATCACTGTCATTACATGAAGACAACAAAAGAGAACTAAACTAGACAAATCTAAGGACTATTACTTATTCCTAAGAGCAGATGTATAGTCTTACTGGTTTTGGTAATATAATTCCATGTGATTTTAAAATTAAGATGGTTTTTGCCAGTTATATAGTAAACTAATAAAGAGTAAACAGTAAAATTTATAAACAGTTTAAGGAATATACATGACAAAATTGCCCTAAATCTAACATTATTCAAGATCTCCTCCTAAACCCACTTGAGTACCTAATAAGTACATTCATTATTTGATGTCGCAAGGAACTACACGTAAGGAACTTCCAGTCTAGTTAACGAACAAACATGCATACGAAGATCACAAAAAAACCGCCATACCAAGCATTAAGTGCCAAGAAAAGTTGTTAGAAACCTTAATACAGGTTTCTAACATGTGATGAGAGACCAAGAAACAGGATGAAACAGCTGAGGTTTCAAGAAAAGGAAATAACTACAGATGAGAATTCAAGTTAGAGTGGAAAGAAAAGGTATTTGAAGAAAAACAGAGTAAGCAAGCTTAGAGATGGAAATGAACATATGTTCATGGACCAATGTGGTTGGAGCAGAAAGATTTTAAGATGAAGCTAGATATTACAAACCAGTTGGGAAAGGATGAATAACAAAGACAATCTCACTTCATAGGGTTCATTTGTGACTAATTTACAATCTATCTGATCAAACAGGTTAATTATTTTTAAAATATGTAGAAAAAAGCGAGGGGGGCTTTATTTATCAAAAAGATAGTTTCTCACTGGCACTAAATTAAGCAAGATAGGTACAGTATCTTAAAAAACAGCTGGTAGTAAAGGCTTTCTTTGCAGACTCAAATTGCAGGTGTTTCTTTTGGATTCTTAGGAAGTTCTGGGAAATCAGACTCCTGCCTGAGAAATCACTGTGATGAAAATTGGAATGCAGCAGAATAGAAGAGTTTGAGAATATAGAAAGCAAGCGTGGAATAAGCTTTAAATTGCTGCTGTTGTATTATATATGGTGCCATAATAGTGTATTTACATGACTGCTCTAAGGAAAGAGAACAAGCACTCCTTAATTCAGAACAAGTTTGGAGATTCATACTCTGGTTAATGTAAGGAGGGCTCTATTTGACAAAGAAAAAAACTACATGTTAGGCCGGGCACGGTGGCTCACGCCTATAATCCCAGCACTTTGGGAGGCCGAGGTGGGCGGATCACCTGAGGTCAGGAGTTCGACACCAGCCTGACTAACATGGAGAAACCCCGTCTCTACTAAAAATACAAAATTAGCCAGGTGTGGTGGTGCATGCCTGTAATCCCAGCTACTCAGGAGGCTGAGGCAGGAAAATCGCTTGAACTCGGGAGGTAGAGGTTGCAGTGAGCCAAGATCGTGCACTCCAGCCTGGGCAACAAGAGTGAAACTCCGTCTCAAAAAAAAAAAAAAGAAAAAAGAAAAAAACTACATGTTGCTTATCTTGTCTCAGGATTAAAAGTGTCACACCCAAGAATTGTGAAACAGAAAGCACACTATTAAGGTACTTTAAAGCAGCCATAATGTGCTTCCTCCAGAGAGGCAAATCCCTTTCAGTTTACTCCAATGGGCCATATAAATATTGTCATCTATGTGAACTATGGCATGTAAAGAATTAGGAGGCAGGTCAGGCGTGGTGGGTCATGCCTGTAATCCCAGCACTTTGGGAGGCTGAGTGGGGAGGATTGCTTGAGACCAGGAGTTCAAGGCCAGCCTGGCCAAAATAGTGAAACCCTGTCTCTACTAAAAATACGCAAAATTAGCTGAGCATGATGGCACACACCTGTAATCCCAGCTACTTGGGAGGCTGAAGCATGAGAATTGCTTGAACCTGGAGGCTGCAGTGAGCTAAGGTTGCACTACTGCACTCCAGCTCGGGCAACAGAGTAAAGGCTCTGTCTCAAAAAAAAAAAAAAGAATTAGGAGGCACTGAAGATGAAGTGCTACATGAGTCTGGAGAAGAAGAGAAAAATATTTCTGCAGACATGGTCAGAAAAGCCTTATAAACAAGGCAGAATCTAACTAGGTCTTGAAAAATGGGTAGAGTTTTGAAAGAAAAGATGCCAAACAAAACCCAAAAACGAAAACCACCTTATGTTTGGAAGAAAGTGTGCAAGCCAGTTTGGCTTGGGCAAAAGACTTTTAGGTACTTATACACTTATTCATAAAGAGAAGAAAGGCTTTAAAAAGGCAGTTGATGCCAGCTATGTACTCCATATCTTAAACATAATAGGGAGCATAATAAATGGTCTGTGAATAATGTTGAGTGTCCTGAAGGACAGGCTAAAGAATATGATCTCTTTTTTTTCTTTTGAGACAGGGTCTTGCTCTGTGGCCCAGGCTGGAGCGCAGTGGCATGGTGCAATCTCAGCTTACTGCAACCTCCACAACCTGAGCTCAGGTGATCTTCCCACCTCAGCCTCCCCAGTAGCTGTGATTACAGGTGTGGACCACCACATCCAGCTATTTTTTCTTTCTTTCTTTTTTTTAAGTAGACACAGGGTTTCTCCATGTTGCCCACGCTGGTCTCAAACTCTTGGGCTCAAGCAATCTGCTCCTCTCGGCCTCCCAAAGTGCTGAGATTACAGGCGTGAGCCACTGAGCCCGGTCAGATCTTTTTTTCTTTTCTTTCTTTCTTTTTTTTTTTTTTTTTTGAGACATCTTGCTTTGTTATACCCAGGCTGGAGTGCAGTGGTGTGATCATGGCTCACTGCAGCCTCAATCTCCCAGGCTCAAGTGATCCTCCTGCTTCAGCCTCCTGAGTAGCTGGGACTACAGGCATGCACCACTGCACTGGTTACTTTTTTTATTTTTTGTAGAGACGGGGGTCTTAGTATTTTGCTCAGGTGGGTCTCAAACTCCTTAGATCAGGCGATCCTCCTGCCTCAGCCTCCCAAAGTGCCCAGCCCTGAACTTAATCTCAGTAAGCAGTAAGAAAATACAAGTTTTGAGCAAATGAGGCAATTTAAAAAAAATGGTGCTTCTGCATGATTATTCTAAGCACTGATATGTCACAAAGAATGAAAAGAAAGACATCATGTTACAAAAGAGGGTCTCCTATGTACTAAAGCCCTTGTGGGAAAATAGGATAGGGAATACAGGCAGTTTCTGTTCTCAATGAACTTCCTGATGAATGTGTGTGGTGGTGGTAAGGGTATGTGTGTGTGTGTGTGGGAAGCTCTGAGACATAAGACAAGTATATTAAAAAATTTACAGTATAATGTGATATACTATAATAAATGCATCAAGGTTCTATTGAAACACAGAAAGGAGCTGTTAACTCTGTTTGGGGGAGCTGTGCAAGGCGTCACTGTGGTATTTCAGCTGAATTCAATATGGGTAAGACTTCACCAGGTGTTAGGAGGAGGAAGGCACCTAAAGCAAAAATAAATGAAAGAGCAGGATATGTTCAGGCATCAATGAAGGGGAGTGCAGGAAAGGACGGTTAAGGTAGGTTGGGGCTGGATTATATTAACAGATCAAAGCACATTACCCCGTTGAAAGTTTACGTTTTATCCTTTTAGGTGACACAGAGACTGGCAGATTTTTAAGTATAGAAATTGCATGATTATAATTGTGCCTTGGCTAATTCTAGTGCCACTCTGTAGGCCAAACTGGACCAAGTGAAAAATTGAAGCTAGAAAAAGGAAAATCAACAATATGTGATGAACAAGTGGATCTGGAAGGAAAGAAGGCGGCAAAAAAATGTAAAAAAGGCCCCGGGCAAGGTAGCTCATGCCTGTAGTCCTAACACTTTGGGAGGCCAAGGTAGGATTGGTGGAGAACAGGAGTTTGAGACAGCCTGGGCAACATAGTGAGACCCGTCTCTATCCCCCTCCCCACCAAAAAAAAAGTTAAAAAAAAATTAGCTGGGCATGCTGGCTTGCACTGTGCTCCTAGCTACTTGGGAGGCTTGAGCCTGGGAGTGCAAGACCCTGTCTCTTTAACAAAAACAAAGAAAACAAGAAAAACTTATGTTTTGGCTAGGCTCATGCCTGTAATCCCAGCACTTTGGGAGGCTGAGGCAGGAAGGTCACTTGAGCTCAGGAGTCTGAGACCAGCCTGGGCAACATGGCGAAAGCCTGTCTCTACTAAAAATACAAAAATTAGCTGGACATGCAGTCCCAGCTAGTCAGGAGGGTGAGGTGGGAGGATATTTTGAGCTGGAGGGTGGGGGATGGAGGTTGCAGTAAGCCGAGATCGGCCACTGCACTCCAGCCTGGGCGACAGAGCCAGACCCTGTCTTAAAAACAAACAAACAAACAAACAAAATTTATGTTTTATAGCTGGTGGACAAGAAGACTGGTAATATCAAAGACCAAAAATTGAGAAGTCAAGATAAGTAGCTTAGTTTTAGATTGATTGGCAATACTGTATACACACAAATGGAAATGTCCACTGGGCAGGTAGAAATTAAGTGCTAAAGGAAATGAGGAAAAGAGGTCAGGAATAAAGACACAGATCTGGGAGTTGTTTGAATAAACAGGAAAGAGAGTGAGTAAGTATACTTTTTCAAAATAGTAAATGCTGAGAATTGAACCATACATAGAAATTGAAGGAAGAAAAAGGTAAGGTGATTCTGAAGGATAAAAAGTCCTGAAGAAAATGTCACTATACTTACTAAGAAATTATTGGTGACCTTTAGCGTGTATATACATACAGAGAGAAAGAGAGAGAGAGAGACTGAGACTTGCTCTGTTGCTCAGGCTGGAGTGCAGTGGCACGATCTCAGCTCACTACAACCTTTGCCTCCCAGGTTCAAGCGATTCTTGTGCCTCAGCCTCCCGAGTAGCTGAGATTACAGGTGTGTGCCACTATGCCCTACTAATGTTTGTATTTTTTGTAGAGATGGGGTTTTGCCATGTTGGCCAGGCTGGTCTTGAACTCCTGACCTCAAGTGACTGGCCTGCCTCGGTCTTCCAAAGTGCTGGGATTACAGGTGTGAGCCACTGCACCCACCCCTTCAGTATACTTTCAGTAGAGCTAATGACAAGAAAGGGGAATGAAAGTCAAATTATCAGGAGAAATAATAAAGAGAAAATAAGAACCTAAATGTCATAAACGAGACTGGATTAAAAAAGAAAAAAGGCCAGGTGTGGCGGCTCACGCCTGAAATTCCAGCACTTTGGGAGGCCGAGGCAGGTGGATCACGAGGTCAGGAGTTCGAACCAGTTTGGCCAACATAGTGAAACCCTGTCTCTACTAAAAATACAAAAAATTAGCTGGGTGTGGTGGTGGCACGCGCTTGTAGTCCTAGCCACTTGGGAGGTTGAGGTGGGAGAATCACTTGAACTCGGGAGGTGGAGGTTGCAACAGTGAGCCGAGACCACACCATTGCACTCCAGCCTGGGTGACAGAGTGAGACTGTGTCTCAAAAAAAAAAAAAAAAAGTTGAAAGCTGGATGTGGTGGAACACACCTGTAGTCCCTGCACTTTGGGAGGCTGAGGCGAGAGGATCACTTGAGCCCAGAAGTTTGAGACCAGCCTGGGCAACATGGTGAAACCCCGTCTCCACAAAAAAATTACAAAAAATCAGCCAGGTGTGGTGGTGCACACCAGTAGTCCCAGCTACTCTGGAAGCTGAGGTGGGAGGATCACTTGAGCCTGGGAGGTTGAGGCCGTGATTGAGCCGTGATTGTGACACTCCACTCCAGCCTGAGCAATGGAGTAAGACCCTGACTCAAAAAAAAAAAAGTAGTCTATTAATATACTTTTCTATATAAAAGCATTAAACCAAGAAGGATGGAAGAATATAAACCCATTTTATGATAGTGGAGTGGGGATGAGAAGATATGCCATTGGGGACAGTGGTCAAAGGGGATTTAATTGTATCTATGATGTTTCCATTTTTTACACATATCTGGAAATAATTGATGATGGTTTTTAATTCTGGGCACTGGTCTGTAATTGTCAACATGGTGATGTGATTGAGAAAAAGAGGTCAACTGACAAAGACAATGTGAAATTGTTTATACAGCATGCTCCTATCAGAGTATAGCTTCCTTGGTCTTCAAAGGGGTATACATCTGTGGATAACACTCTCACAGAGGCAGAATTCTAATTCACTTTACCACTGTGGGAGGGGGCTGGAAGAATAGACCACTCTTTCTGCTCTTTCTCCCATCTGACCATTCTGGGGACATTCTGGCTACACTCTTTGCCTATTTACTAGATGCAAGTAAGTGATGCAAAACAACCTCAACAAATTAATGTGTGTTTATTTTAAGACGGGGGAAGCAGAAGTAGTTTCCAAAAGCATTTCTCAGTAGGTCCAGGCTTCAAATCAGAGGTCTATTCCTGCAGTTTGTTATAATATTCTTTACATTGTTCTCTGTAAATTCACTCCTAACTTTGAGAAGTTTTAGAGAAAAATGAGAATGTCGGTGGTGAAAGAGAAAGTAATATATAACAACTTCTTATTAAAGAATTGAAGCAATGAAAGAAGAGCTAACTAAGGTTCAGAAGGCCTGATATAAAGGGTTTGGGCTTATGAATGGTTATCATTTCAGGGAAATGATATTTGTGACACTGAAACATTCATGACACTAGAAAAAATCACCCCCTTTTCCACCATTCTTGTTTCCCCACAACAACTTAAAAGGTTCAAATAATAAATTTATATAAGACATTTATAGTTTATAAAAACAAAAGGCAATCCAAAGAATATATATCCATATGGCCGGGAGTGGTGGCTCACCCTTGTAATCCCAGCACTTTGGGAGGCTGAGGTAGGTGGATCACCTGAGGTCAGGAGCTCGAGACCAGCCTAACCAACATACTAATACAAAATTAGCCGGGCGTGGTGGCACATGCCTGTAATCCCAGCTACTCGGGAGGCTAAGGCAGGACAATCACTCGAACTCGAGAGGCAGAGGTTGCGGTGAACCGAGATCACGCCATTGCACTCCAGCAGCCTGGGCAACAAGAGCGATATTCCGTGGAAAAAAAAAAATTCCATACATATATATGGAATTTATATATATATGTGTGTGTGTGTGTATATATATTCTTTCCATCTACAAATATTGCAGTAATCAAAGTTACCAATATAAACAAATAATAGCTAAACTAAAGTGAGTTATTCGCAAAGGACAAGGGAATTCAACTTCAGCTATTAAGAAGTTGCCACAGGCCGGGCACGGTGGCTCAGGCCTGTAATCCCAGCACCTTGGGAGGCCAATTCGGACAGATCACGAGGTGAGGAGATTGAGACCGTCCTGGCTAACACGGTGAAACCCCGTCTCTACTAAAAATACAAAAAATTAGCTGGGCTTGGTGGGGGGTGCCTGTAGTCCCAGCTACTCGGGAGGCTGAGGCAGGAGAATGGCGTGAACCCAGGAGGCAGAGTTTGCAGCGAGCCAAGATTGCGCCACTGCACTCCAGCCTGGGCGACTGAGCGAGACTCTGTCTCAAAAAAAAAAAATTAAAAAAAAAAAAAAAAAGTTGTCACTAGTTGGCCCAGCGTGGTGGCTCACGCCTTTAATCTCAGCACTTTGGGAGGCGGAGGCAGGTGGATTGCTTGAGGTCAGGAGTTTGAGACTAGCCTAGCCAACATGACAAAACCCCATCTCTACTAAAAATACAAAAATTAGCCTGGTGTGGTGGTGCATGCCTGTAGTCCCAGCTACTTGGGAGGCTGAGGCAGAAGAATTGCTTGAACCTGGGAGGCAGAGGTTGCAGTGAGCTGAGATCGCGCCACTGCATTCCAGCCTAGGTGACAGAGTGAGTGAGACTACACCTCAAAAAAAAAAAAAAAAAAAAAAGTTGCCTCTAGTTTAAAAACCCTGAAAGATTAAATGGTATAAATTGAACATACCATTCATGTTACAATTAAAATAGTCTTCACTTTGACAGTTTAGACAATACAAACACCACTGGAATTGAAGCTCCATAAGGGCATTTTTGTTATGTTCAATTCACCACTATATACCAAGGGCCTAGAATGGTACTGGGCGTATGAAGACACTCAGTATTTGTTAAATAAATTCAATAAATGTAAATGTTTAATAATTGATTCATTGTAAAATAACACAGTTTTTTTTTTTTTTTTTTTTTTTTTTTTTAAGACAGGGTCTTGCTCTGTTTCCTGGGCTGGAGTACCCAGGGGCACAAACACAGCTCACTGCAGCCACGACCCCCAAGGAATCCTTCCACCTTAGCTTCCTGAATATTTTGGACCACAGGCATGCGCCACCAGACCTAGCTTAATTTTTAAAATTTTTGTAAAGACTGAGCCTTGCCATGTTGCCCACACTGGTCTCTAACTCCTGGGCTCAAGCAATCCTCTCATCTCGGCCTCCCAAAGTGCTGGGATTATAGGCATGAGCCACTGTGCCTGGCCTAAATAAAATACATAACTTAACCTAAAAGTAACAGAACAATATGTAACACACATTTCCTTAGTCTTCAAGAAGATAAAACCTGCATTAAAGAAATAAACAAATGAACAGTTATCTGAGCTAAATTCTGTCCCTCAAAAATTGCCACCAAAAACCAGGTTGGGGAGAAGCCAAAATCATGAAAAGAATTCTGGGTCCTAATAGGCTGACATATTTTAGTCTCTTGGCCCTGTTGGTATTCCTCAAGTGAACCATGTTGAGTATCTTTGTGTTCAACTTGCAGTAGGGCCAGCCCAGATGAAGAAAACTGTAAACATAAAGTAGATGGGGGAAAAATGGCCAAACTGGTTTACATTAGTCTTAAGTGCCTTCTATTGGGCTAACATAGAGTGTTTTGTTGTTTTATTGAGATGTATGTTTCATTTGCTGTAGCCCTGTGAAGTAGGATTCTCATTTTATAAATGATGATATACATAGTGTCAGAATCTAAGTTCAAAGTCACATAGCTAGTAAGTGGCAAAATTCGAATTTCATACTTTCTATCTCTGAGCCCAAGCTTTACTCACTATACCCTACTATCTCTTATCATGAAAGATATCACTGCCTTAGGACTTAGGGCAGTAGGTTTCGGCCATATCTAACACATTTAAAAAGCTTTAAAATATAGATGCCCAGGCTCTATCCTACAGAAATTTTTGATCTTATTGGTCTTAGATAGGGTCCAGCATCCATGCATATTTTGAAATGCTCCCCAGGTAATTCTAACATGGAAGTAGGTTGCCAACTACTAATCTAGACAATAACAGTCTTTGAAAGTCATGTTAAAAATCTACTTTAAGGTATGTCAAAAGAGTACAAAGATGAGAGTAGTACAAAGATGAGAGTAAGCCAGTGTCATAGTCACCTACTTCAGTAAATGGCAGCCAGAATCTTCACATTTCTGTTAATAAGTTTTAAATGCCTCACTAGTTTTTTTTGAGAGGAATTTCGCTCTGTCACTCAGGCTGGAGTACAATGGTGCGATCTCAGCTCACTGCAACCTCCGTCTCCCGGGTTCAAGCAATTCTCATGCCTCAGCCTCCCAAGAGTTGGAACTACAGGCCCACGCCACTACGCCTGCCTAATTTTTGTATTTTTTTTTTTTTTTTTTTTTTTTTTTAGTAGAGACAGGGTTTCACCATGTTGGCTAACCTGGTCTCAAACGCCTGACCTCTAGTGATCTGCCTGCCTTGGCCCCCCATAGTGCTAGGATTACAGGGGTGAGCCACCGTGCCCAGGCTCACTCTTTGGCTTCTTACTTTTATGGAAATCTCCAAAGAGCATATGAAAAGTCAGGTCAGCTTTTGGACATAAGAACTTCTCTAGGCCGGGCACGATGGCTCATGCCTGACAACCCAGCACTTTGGGAGGCTAGGCGGGAGGATCACTTGAGCCCAGGAGTTTGAGACCAGCACGGGCAACATGGCAAAACTCTAGCTCTATAAAAATACAAAAAATTAGCTGGGCATGGTGGTATGTGTTGTGGTCCCTGCTACTAGGGAGGCTGAGGTAGGAGGATCACCTGAGCCCGGGAGGTGGGGGTTGCAGTGAGTTGAGATCATGCCAATGCCACGGCCACTGCCACTGCATTCCAGTCTGGGCAACAGAGACCCTGTCTCAAAAAAAGAAGAAAAAAAGTCACTGTGTAAAAATGAAAAGCAGGAGGCCCTCAAAGGAAAAAAATTAATTACAAAATACCCCACATCAGAACAGGGTCTCAACAGAATAAAACTGGCAGTGGCAGGTGGTCTCCTCAGGGTATATTTTAATTTGCCACAATTTGCCAATTTACAATGAAAGGAAAACCTGGTAAATTATCAGACCCCTAGACAACTGGGGAAACTGACAAATAAGTTTGTGAATTAGTTCATACAACACATACTTACTGATTACCTACTGAGTACCAGGCTCTGTTCTGGGATTCAAGATAAACAATAATAAGTTTCTGTCTTCCAAGAGCTTATAAACCACACACATATATATATATAAAGCAGTCAATACAATTGTCAGAATGATGACCTGAAACAAGGGCTGGATGAATCACCAGTTATCTCAACTGAAAAAAATCAGTGACATAATTTCTATTAACTGAGATGGCTCAAAATTCTAAGCTCCAAAAAAATGTCTATCACTCTGGAAGGATGTGTACCCTTGGGTCATTTGTGTTCTGGGTGTGGCAGGCCCAAAAGCATTTAACTGGGTATAAACTCAATTAAGGGAGGTCCTTCATTTAACACCTTACAGTTGGAATTTTACTGAGTACAAAGAGTTGGTACCACCTGCTGAAATGGGTGGCAAGTGACGTCTACTGATAATTGTAAGCAACCACAAACATCATGAATTAGCTTGTACAACTTGCTATGCCAGGAAGTAAGACTTGGCTGGGGGAAAATGTGGATCTAGAGTCTCCAAAAACTCATGGTAGGACCCACGGACTAGAATTTCAACAGCAGAGGGCGGTGCACCCGACTTCACAAAGAGTTTTACCGACTGGGGCCCCCCAAGAATGGGCAACTGGACTCCTGTACGAGCTGAAACGTCTTCAATGAACTTAACGATCGTCAAGTACACTAAGTGTTCAGCGTTGGACTCATTTGGCTGTTTTCCATAACCTCTACTCTGGTCTGACCGTTAAATCTCCCTTGCGGATACTCTGACCTTACAGTTCGGAGGTGGGGACGGGATGGCGCGGGGGGGTGCAGGCTCAGGGAAAGGGGGAGAATGAAATCAGCCTATCAGGCTTTCCAAAAGAATGCTTATCATTGGTTCTCAGAGACTTAAAATTATAAGGGGGTCATTCCCCTGAAAGATAATCCGGTTCTTGCCAGTGACATCGCTGACAAACACTTCACAAGTTGGGGAGGGGGAAAGGGGGAGGGGAAGAGGGTAAGGAAAACTAATTTTGTGGATTAACATGAGTCCCTCTCAGGTCAAAACGGGGTTCCAAGGAAACCAGACGCCACTCCTTAGCTAAGTTTCACCCAAAGTCTACGACCCAGGCCGCTCGCTCTGTCCTCCCCCCAAGTCTAGACTCCAAACTTTTTGCCCCTCTCACGGCCCCCCGGCCGTGGAACTCCTCCCGGCACGCCGGGTTCTGCTCACCAAGAGCCTCGAGGGCAGGCGCGGGCAGGGCCAGAGCGAGGGTCGGCGGCTCCCGGTGCCCCCCACAGCTGCCCGTACCTGTCTAGCATCTGCTGTAGGGCTTGGTCCGGCATCTTCCGCGGAGCCGGCGCACTCGGCCTTCCCCAGTGGACCTGCTCAAGGCCAGGCCCAGGGACAATAGCACTGAGAGGCGGCGGAGTAGGCCGCAGTCCGGCGGTAGCCGCGAACCCGTCACCCAGCTTCCCGGGGCAGCTCCGCTAGCCTGGCGGCGGCGGTGCGGGGCCTGCGGGAGTCCGGCGGAGGCGGCGGAGAGCGAGGAGGAGGAGCCTGAGGCGGGGAGGCGGCGATCGCGGCCCAGGTTCCTGTCGGTCGGCCCGAGGTTCCGGTCCATGGGCCGCGGGCGCCGAGTTGCTGCCAGCGGAGGAGCTACCTTTGTGAGGTAAGAGTCGCCGCCTCCATGCGCGCTGGGGTTACGACGTAGGGCGGCCCAGAGCAGCCTGGGAGATGTAGTCCTCGGACCGTCCCCGCTAGAGGCTGCACAGCCCGCCCGGACCAACGCCTCCGCGCCCGCCGCCGTCCGGCCGGCGCCCTCCCGTTTCCTTCCTCCAGGGAGAAAAAATGTCTTTCGGGCCACTTTCCAGGAAGCAGCAGGATGCCCCGCTCCACTGTCAGTAGCAACAAGGTCAGCCTCCCTGCTTGTTTCTTTTTGCCTCCGCTCTTGCCCTCAGGTGGGACCGAGCCAGGTGAGGGGAGGGGGCTGAAGGGCTATTTCTTATCAGGGTCTCCGGCCCCGGCCGTGGCGTCTGGGCGGTCAGTGGCGGCGGTGGGGGTGGCAGAAACTCCTTCCGAAGCCCCTGGTGCTGGAGCCAGCCTCTCCTGCGGCAGAGCCCATTTTGGGGGAATTACACCACCCCCTCAAGGGGTCGGCTGCTTTGGTGCGTGAGGTTCTTCTTGAGGGGGCGGGCAAGTCGGGACTGCCTGGACCATACAGCTTCCACCCGAGTCTCTCAGTGTGTGTTTGGGGCTGGGGAGTGGGGGGAAGGAAAGATGATTCTCTCCCTCTCCAGGAACCTTCTCAAATGTGCCTGGGCTTTCCAGGGCTCGCCAACAGTCTCCAAATGGAACACGTTGGTGAATAAACAGCTCTTGCTTACTCAGCTGTGGGTTGTCAGGGATGTTTGTTTCTCTCTCTGCTGCTGGTCACTGTTAACCGTTTCTAGTCGCGTTGACACCTTCAAGCAGGTGGATTGGGAGTGGCGGGGGTGGGGGGAATCAAAAAGGAGAAATCATCAGTCACTCCTTGGGTCAGCTTCTGACGTTCGAGGGATAGCTTTGGCGGGAGGAGAGAGCTGTCGGCTCAAACGAATGCGTTTTTTGGATGACCTGTGGCATTTTCTCTAGGGCCGTGATCGGTAGGACGCTGGTAGTTTTCTCTTGATTATGTCTAATATCTGCTGCAAGGTGTTTGATTTTTTAAAAAATGAAAATGTGTTTTTAAAGCTCTTTTTATATGTAGAATTTTACAATCAACTTTTCATTATCTGTTCAAAATTTGCGAAGTGTATTTGAACTAGAGTGTTCATTGCTGGGAAAAAAACAACAAACCCAAAAAATGTGACCAGAAGCTTACTTGGCCTCCAATTTTTGAAATATGCTTTTGAGAAACAGCACCCCCCCCACCATACACATATGCACACACTCCTCCTAGGAAAAGAAAATGAGTATTTAGTTTAATCGGGGTGTCCAATATTTTATATATATTTGTATTATATATAATATATATGTATTATGTATTATATATGTATTACATAATACATATATATATATATATTTTTTTTTTTTTTTTTGGGAGAGACGCAGTTTCGCCATGTTGCCCAGGCTGGTCTTGCAACTCCTGGGCTCAAGTGGTCCACCTGCATCGGTCTCCCAAAGTGTTGGGATTACAGGTGTGAGTCACCGCATGTGGCCAGTGTCTAATATTTAATTAACTCATTTATTTAATTAATTAATTTATTTTGAGAGATGGAGTCTTGCTCTGTTGCCCAGGCTGGAGTGCAGTGGTGCTGTCTTGACTCACTGCAAGCTCTACCTCCTGAGTTCAAGCAATCCTCCTAGGCTCAGCTTCCCAAGTAGCTGGGACTACAGGTGTGTGCCACCACACCCAGCTAATTTTTGTATTTTTTAGTAGAGATGGGGTTTCACTATATGTTGACCAGGCTGGTCTCGAACTCCTGACCTCAGGCGATCAGCCTGTCTCGGTCTCCCCAAGTGCTGGGATTATAGGTGCGAGCCACCATGCCCGGTCTATTTTATTTTTTTGAGATGGAGTCTCGCTGTGTTGCCCAGGCTGGAGTGCAGTGGCACTATCTTGGCTCACTGCAGTCTCCTCCTCCGGGTTCAGGTGATTCTCGTGCCTCAGCCTCCGGAGTAGCTGGGATTACAGGCTCCCACCACCATGCCTGGCTAACTTTTGTATTTTTGGCAGAGGCAGGGTCTCACCATGTTGACCAGGCTGATCTTGAACTCCTGATCTCAGGTGATCTGCCTGCCTCAGCCTCCCATAGGGCTGGGATCATAGATGTGAGCCACCGTGCACAGCCCGGTGTCTTAACATTTTAAATTATTATTTTTTGCTCCTTGTGCTGTGTCAGTCTAACCTTATTGTGTGCTTATTTCTTAAGCAGTTGTCAGCCATAGGAGTTGGATATATACTTCCTGCTTAAAAACAGAATTTTATCCCAGCATGTGGATTAAGTACACTTACACAAACTCCAAGATTCTAGATCTTAACCAATGTTAGAATTTCTATTTCAACTGAAATTGGAAAATGTGATACCTTTTGTTGATAGCAAAGACATGTGCACCTTGACCTTATTATACCAACAAATGGATTTTATGTTTGCATTTTTATGAAAAGTCAGCTCTCTGGCTGTGTCAAAAACCTTTTAAAGTAGAAAAAATCCTGTTACTGGTCTAAAGAGTGATTAGCATGTGACCCAGTAATTCCACTTCTAGATATTTTCAAGAGAAATGAAAACATATGTCTACACAAAATCTTGTTTGTTTGTGAATGTTTATAGCAGCATTATTCTGGGTTTTTTTTTTTTTTGAGACAGGGTCTCACTTTGTCATCCAGGCTGGAGTGCAGTGGCGCCAGCTCACTGCATCCTCAGCCTCAGGGGCTCAAGCACTCCCCCTGCCTCAGCCTCCCATGTAGCTAGGACTACAGGGGCGTGCCACCATGTCTGGCTTAAAAAAATTTTTTTTGTGGAGATAGTGTTTTGCCATGTTGCCCAGGCTGGTCTTGAACTCATGAGCACAAATGATCCTCCCACCTCAGCCTCCCAAAATGCTAGGATTACAGGCATGAGCCACAGCACCTGGCCTACAGCATTATTCTTGATGGCCAAAAAGTGGAAACCCAAATATCCACCAGTTGATGAATGGATAAACCACATGTGGTATATCATACAATAGAATATTATTAGGCGACAACAAGGAATAAAGTTATGATACATGCTATAACATGAAAGAACCTTGAAAACATTATACCAAGTGAGAGGAGCCAGTCACAAAGACTACATATTGTATGATTCTATTTGCATGAAATGTCAAGAATAGGCAACTCCATAGAGACGGAAAGTAGATTAGTGATTGCATAGGGCTGAAGGAGTTGGGGAGAAATAGGGAGTGACTGCTAATGAGTATGAGGTTCCTTATTAGAGGGATAAAAATGTTCTAGAATTAGTGGTTCTGGTTATATAATTTTGTGAATTATATCACAAATAAGATAAAATTAGATTATGGTAATAGTGGCAAAACTGTAAATATACTCAAAAAACCCATTGTACACTTAAAATAGGTGAATTTTAATGTTACGTAAATTATGTCTCAATAAAGCTTTTAAAAGAGTAATTAGCTCCACAGAAAATGTTCATAAGGGTATCTAAAAAGAAGCATATAAACAGATAACTGATAATTCTTTATTACCAACTTTGTTTCTTATTAGTATGGGCAAAAATAGTGATTGATAAAACTCAGAAAATAAATTAATCCTAACATTTGAAATGGGTGACACATATTGTCTGGATTTCAATATTGTTTGTCAACTTTGTTTTTTGTGGCTCTTACATTTTCCAATAAGACTCAGAATAATTGGAATTACAATATATTCTCTGATTTTGAAGGAAAAAAAGTCTCGATTATTTAGACCTTAATCTGACCAAAACCACATTGAAATGCACTCCTGCATTTATATATAGGGTTGAAAATCTATGATAGTGGCGCATACCTGTAGTCCCAGCTACTCAGGAGGCTGAGGTAGGAGAATCGCTTGAACCCGGGAGGCAGAGGTTGCAATGAGCCGAGATCGTGCCACTGCACTCCAGCCTGGCAACAGAGTAAGACTCTGTCTCAAAAAAAAAAAAAAAAAGGTCTGTGATAAATGATATTCAGCCAAGACAGTAACCAGCATGACTATAGACAAAAACATCTTTTTCCTCAGAGATATATTTTGAAATAGAAATTAACCTACAGAAAATATTTAAAGATTCTCCCAAGTTCAGAGGACAAGAACAAAGCTTGACAATGTAGAGTTCTAAAGAGTTGGGATTATAGGCGCATGCCACTATTTTAATAATTCTGTAATGGATTTAGAGATAACTGAGTATGAGCTGCTCTAAATATGTCAGAAAATTTAAAATAATATACCACTCTAATGTTCTTCCATCATACTTGTTTTGAACTGTCTACCAAAAAGGGGCCTGGAGTATTCCTTACAGAAATGGTATAATATTTTTAGGTGCCTTCTAAGGAGAACTGTCAATTGCCAAATTTGGTGATAAACTGTAGGCTGAGTCCTCATTCCAAGCTACAGAAAGTTTTTTTTTTTCATTAATTCCTTCAGCAGGTGTTTCCAGAAAATATATGCATAGGTACGCTAGTAGCAAATTATAACTATACCTACGTTTTCTTTTTTTTTTTTTTTTTTGATAAGAGTCTTGCTCTGCTGCCCAGGCTGGAGTGCAGTGGTGCCATCTCAGCTCACTGCAACCTCCCACTCCCAGGTTCAAGAGATTCTCATGCCTCAGCCACCTGAGTAGATGGGATCACAGGTGTGCATCACCACGCCCAGCTAATTTTTGTATTTTTAGTAGAGGTGAGTTTTCTCTATATTGGCCAGGCTGGTCTTGAACTCCTGACCTCAATTGATCCACTTGCCTTGGCCTCCCAAAGTGCTGGGATTGCAGGCATGAGCCACTGTGCCTGGCCTATAGCTACTCTTGAGAGGCATACAATCTACATACCTAAATATGTTTGTATTTAGAAAAATAAAAGCAGGCTGGGCGTGGTAGCTCATGCCTGTAATCCCAGCACTTTGGGAGGCCAAGGCGGGCAGATCACAAGGTCAGGAGATCGAAACCATCCTGGCTAACACGGTGAAACCCTGTCTGTACTAAAAATACAAAAAATTAGCTGGGCATGGTGGCAGGCGCTTGTAGTCCCAGCTGCTCAGGAGGCCGAGGCTGGAGAATGGTGTGAATCCGTGAGGTGGAGCTTGCAGTGAGCTGAGATTGCACCACTGCACTCCAGCCTGGGGACAGAGCTGGAGGACAGAGACTCCCTCTCAAAAGAAAAGCAAATAAAACAGGGTATAATAATGAAATATTGTATAATGATAACATGGCATGATAGCATTTGAGGAAGTGTCAAATAAACAGCATAGAAGTTTAGAGTGATGTAGAAGTTCCACTGGAAACTGTTGTGGACTGGTGTGTTAAAGAGAGCTTTGTAAAACCAATTTACGCTCTACTTTGTAGCAAGAGGAGTAATTATGTAGGTGACGAGGTAAAGAAGGATCTTGGGTCTCGGTAAGAATGAAAGGATGTAAAGAAAGAAGTTATCCTTTATAACTTGAACTATAGATCTGTTATGTAAGTGGAAAATATGAAGGGCTGGTGCTGTGGTTTGAATGTGTCCCCCAATGTTCATATGTTAGAAACTTAAATTCTGGCTGAGCACAGTGGCTTATGCCTGTAATCCCAGCACTTTGGGATGCCGAGACGGGCAGATCACTTGAGGTCAGGAGTTTGAGACCAGCCCATCTCTACTAAAAATACAAAAATTAGCCAGGCATGGTGGTGTGTGCCTATAATCCTAGCTACTCGGGAGGCTGAGGCAGGAGAATCACTTGAACCCAGGAGGTGGAGGTTGCAGTGAGCTGAGATCGTGCTGCTACACTCCAGCCTGGGCAACCAAGTGAGACTGTGTTTCAAAAAAATAAAAATAAAAAAGAAAGAAAGAAAGAAAGAAACTCTAATGCAGCAGTCTTGAGAGATGGGATTTTTAAGAGGTGATGAGGTTGTGAGGGCTCTGCCCTCATGAATGGATTAATATAGTTATCAAGGGAATGAGTTCATTATCTTGAGAGCAGGTTTGTTATAAAAGTGAGTTTGGTCTTCTCTTGCTGTCTGTCTCGCACTTTCACCATGTGATTCCTTCTGCCGTATTATGGTGCAGCAGGAAGGCTCTTACCAGTTTCTGCCCCTTGATCTTGGACTTCCCAGCCTCCAGAACTGTGAACCAAGTAAATTTCTTTCTTTATAAATTACCTATTCTCAGGTATTCTGTTATAGAAGCATAAAATGGACGAAGACAACTGGTTAAATCGGGAGAATAGTTAAAAAACCTTGAATCTATGAATTCATTTAAAAAATATTGATTGTATGTGACAGGCACTAAGCTAGGGACTGAAGATACAATGATGAGCAAAAACAAGCACAGTTTTTACCTTGTTTGTGGGGTTTATAGTTTATTATGAGAAGGATTATCACATAAATAAATGTATCAAATTGCAAATGTGGTACATAGTGTTGCGAGAGATTATAACTAGGATTTGACTTAGACCAGGAGGTCATGGAAAGTTTCTCTGAGGTAGTGTGTGTTATACCGAGGCCCCAAGAAAAGCAGGCATTAACTAGTTAAAGGGAAGAGGGAAGAACATTCCAGGCCAAAGAACAGCATGTGCAAATGCCTTGTGAAGGAAATGATGAATAGAAGAAACTGAAACAAAAAGGAGATCTTGAGGCAAGAGAAAACCAAAAATATCAGTGAGTGAAAGGCTATGAAGCAAAGAGCTCTGTAGGCCAGTTTAAGGAATTTTGCCCTACCCTAGGAGAGGAGGAAGCTGCTTGTGGGAGGGTTTAGGCATAAGAAATAGACCCCATTCTGGCCAGGCGCAGTGGCTCATGCATGTAATCCCAGCACTTTGGGAGGCTGAGGCAGGCAGATCACAAGGTCAAGAGATGGAGACCATCCTGGCCAAAATGGTGAAACTCCATCTCTACTAAAAATACAAAAATTAGCTGGGTGTGGTGGTGTGCGCCTGTAGTCCCAGCTAGTCAAGAGGCTAAGGCAGGAGAATTGCTTGAACCCGGGAGGCGGAGGTTGCAGTGAGCCGAGATTGCACCACTGCACTCCAGCCTGGTGACAGAGTGAGACTGTGTCTCAGAAAAAAAAAAAAAAGAGAGACCCCATTCTGGGCTGGGCATGGTGGCTCACACCTGTAATCCCAGCACTTGGGAGGCTGAGGCAGGTGGATCACCTGAGGTCAGGAGTTCACGACCACCCTGGACAACATGGTGAAACCCCGTCTCTACTAAAAATACAAAAAAATAGCCAGGTGTGTGGCGAGCACCTGTAATCCCAGCTACTCGGAAGGCCGAGGCAGGAGAATTGCTTGAACTGGGGAGGTGGAGGTTGCAGTGAGCCGAGATCGTGCCACTGCACTCCAGCCTGGGCCACAGAGTGAGACCTTGTCTCAAAAAAAAAAAAAAAAAAAAAGAGGAAAAAGAAAAAAGAAATAGACCCCATTCTGTAGGAACTGGGAAGTTAACTTGTAGTGGTTCCTAAACCTGCTATGAGTCAGAGAACTGCCCTGGAAATTTTGATCTATGTGCCCTGCAGTGGTGCCTAATTAGCTGTCTTTTAAACAAGTTCTCTAAGTGATTATTAATGTTACAGAATCTCTGCAAAGATAACATAGGTTTGGGTCTTAACATTGATACTCAGAAGCTTGGCGATTTGATTTGGGCAGGTTACAGAATCTCTTTTAGTCAGATTCCTCATCTCCAGCAGAAGGGGGGAGAATTATAGAACCTCCTTTTTTGAATTCCTGGGAGGAATAAATGTGAAAATTCACTTAAATTGTTCATTACAAGGCCAGACATGTGGTTAAGAGCTCTTAATAATTATTACTGAAATTTCTTCAGTAAAGGTGAGAGTGATTTAGGGGATTTTTTTTTTTTTTTTTTTTTTTTGAGAGAGTCTCACTGTCACCCAGGCTGGAGTGCAGTGGTGAAATCATGGCTCACTGTGGCCTTGCCTACCGGGCTCAGGTGATCCTCCCACCTCAGCCTCCTGAGTAGCTAGGACTACAGGCACACGCCACCATGCCCAGATAATATTTGTATTTTTTGTAGAGACAGGGTTTCGCCATGTTGCCCAAACTGTCCTCAAATTCCTCAGCTGAAGTGATCCACCTGCCTTGGCCTCCCAAAGTTCTGGGATTACAGGCATGAACCACTGTGCCTGGCTGATTTAGGGGATTAATCTTGGAGTGGTATGTATGGTGGGTTGGAAACAGAAATAAGTTAGGCCTCGGCTAGGTCTGAGTAACTTGACCATGGTCTGTAAGCATTTTCAGAAGTTTGCTTTAACGTGGCTATTAGTGGCCGGGCGTGGTGGCTCACGCTTGTAATCCCAGCACTTTGGGAGGCCGAGGCGGGCGGATCACAAGGTCAGGAGATCGAGACCACGGTGAAACCCCGTCTCTACTAAAAATACAAAAAATTAGCTGGGCGTGGTGGCGGGCGCCTGTAGTCCCAGCTACTCAGAGAGGCTGAGGGAGGAAAATGGTGTGAACCCGGGAGGCGGAGCTTGCAGTGAGCGGAGATCGCGCCACTGCACTCCAGCCTGGGTGACAGAGCAAAACTCTGTCTCAAAAAAAAAAAAAAAAAAAAAAAAAAATGACAGAGCAAAACTCTGTCTAAAAAAAAAAAAAAAAAAAAAAAAAACATGGCTATTAGTTTTTGATGATCCTTATATAGGTTAAGTAGTTGAAGTACATAATGTCCCTGTTGCTCTCTAAAGGACATTAAGAGGAGACTTCGGTCCCCAGAATATGTTTTACTGGTTTAACATCTACGGTATTACGTTTTTTTCTTTCTTTCTTTTTTTCTTTTTTTTTTTGAGATGGAGTCTTGCTCTGTCACCCAGGCTGGAGTACAATGGGGCAATCTTGGCTCACTACAATGTCCGTCTCCCTGTTCAAGCAATTCTCCTACCTCAGCCTCCTGAGTTTGGGATTACAGGCACGCGCCACCACACCTGGCTAATTTTTGTATTTTTAGTAGAGACGGGGTTTCACCATGTTGGTCAGGCTGGTCTCAAACTCCTGACTTCAGGTGATCCACCCACCTCAGCCTCCCAAAGTGCTGGGATTACAGGTGTGAGCCACTGCGCCTGGCCTACAGTGTTACTTTGATTTGACTTTATTTTCTTAATTCTAGAAAGAGGCTTCACTTGCTACTTAAATAGGACTGTCTGAAACCTATCTTCATTTGCTACCCAGAGAATAGAATTTTATCTGCATATATTCACTGTAATGGGGTAGATATTTATAAAATTTTATAAATCAATATCATCTGTCAATTTTGCTTTCTCCTTATAAATATGGTGGGAGACCCATTACTTTTCATTATCCTTGCTTACATTCCTCTCTTTGGCTTATGTATCCCTGGGCCATGCAATGGTGGAGGGCAGAGAAACTTTCTGTAGCTTGTTCCTGGAGTATCAATTTTATAAGAAAATGTATATATAAAGAATCATTTTCCTTTTTAAACAAGCATGGATTTCATAGAGCAGCAGTTCTCAAAGTATGGCTTTGCAGACCCCAGGGTTCTCTGAGACCCTTTCCACGGAAATGTGAAGTCAAGACTATTTCATAATAGTAGTAAAACATTATTTGCATTTTTCACTGTGTTAGCATTTACACTGATGGCACCGGCAACAGTAGATAAAACTCTGCACCTTAGCACCATTCAAGGCATTGGCACCAATAGTAGTAATGATCATAGTTTTCATTACCATGTGCATGCAAAAAGAAAACAAAACAAAACTAGTTTCACTTAATGTCCATGATTAAACAGTAGAAGATACTCATTTTATTAACCTTGACTTTTAGATACACATATTTTTAATAATCTATATGATAAAGTGGGAAGTATGCATACTTCTGTATCCAAAGTATGATAGTAGATACAATTAAGATGCAAACTGAACTGGTTGCTTTTTTGTGGCACACTATTTTTACCTGAAAGAGAGACCGACAATCAAAATTCAAAATATTTGTGCTGTGAAGGATACCATCGTAGTGAAACAACAACTCACCAAATGGGAGAAAATGTTTAGAAATCCTTTATCTGAAAAGAGACTTATATTTAGAATATATAAAAATTTATTACAACTCAACAATTTTAAAAAGGCCAGCATGGTGGCTCACGCCTGTAGTCCCTGCACTTTGGGAGGCAAGATGGGAGAATCAGTTGAGGCAAGGAGTTCAAAACCAGTCTGGGCAACACAGAGAGACTGTGTCTCTACCAACCTCTCCTGCCCCCCCACCCAAAAACCAAACCAAAAAAAAGCCCAATTTACAAACAGACAAAGGACCTAAAAAGGCATTTCTTCCCCAAAAAATTATTTGAAGAAATGTCTTTTAAGGTCCTTTGTCCGTTTTTAAATTGGAGAAAAAGAAATTGGAAAAGACATTTCTCCAAAGGTAAGCAAATAGTAAGCATATGAAAAGATGCTCACCATCGCCGGGCACAGTGGTTCATGCCTGTAATCCCAGCACTTTGGGAGGCTGAGGCAGGTGGATCACCTGAGGTCAGGCGTTCGAGACCAGTCTGACCAACATGGTGAAACCCTGTCTCTACTAATAATGCAAAAATTAGCTGGGCGTGGTGGCACACACCTGTAATCCCAGGTACTCAGGAGCTGAGGCAGAAGAATTGCTTGAACCTAGGAGGCAGGGGTTACAGTGAGCTGAGATCCTGCCACCATACTCCAGCCTGGGCGACGAGAGCGAAACTCCATCTCTAAAAAAAAAAAAAAAAAAGAAAGAGAAAGAATAGATGCTCACCGTCTATTAGCCTGTATGTATATAGATCAGGGATTTATTTATTCATATTTGGTGTTTTTTTTTGTTTTGTTTTGTTTTTCACTCTTGGCCCACTGAAACCACCGCGTCCTCTGCCTCCCAAGTGGCTGGGACTACAGGCATGTACCACCATGCTTGGCTAATTTATACATTTTTTTGTAGAGACGGGGGTTTTGCCACATTGCCCAGGCTGGTCTTGAACTCCTGGGCTCAAGTGTTCTACCTGCCTCAGCCTCCCAAAGTATTGGGATTATAGGCATGAGTCACTATGCCCGGACAGGAATTTTTAAAACCTGAAATCCTTGGACCCCGTAGGGATCTAGTTTTTTTCTTTCTTTCTCTCTCTCTCTCTTTTTTTTTTTTTTTTTTTTTTGAGATGGAGTTTTGCTCTTGTTGCTCAGGCTGTAGTGCAATGGCACAATCTTGGTTCACTGCAACCTCTGCCTCCTGGGTTCAAGCGATTCTCCTGCCTTACCCTCCTGAGTAGCTGGATTATAGGTGTGCGCCATCACACCCAGCTAATTTGTTTTGTATTTTTAATAGAGACCAGGTTTCATCATGTTGGCCAGGCTTGTCTTGAACTCTTGACATCAGGTGATCCACCCGCCTTGGCCTCCCAAAGTGCAGGGATTACAGGTGTGAGCCACGGCACCATGCCTCTCTGTCTCTCTTTCTCTCTTTCTTTCTTTTTTGAGACCAGGTCTCACTGTCACTCAGGTTGGAGTGCAGTGGCACGATCTTAGCTCATTGCAGTCTCTGTCTCCCAGGTTCAAGTGACTTTCATGCCTCAACCTCCCCAGTTAGCTGGGATTACAGGCACGTGCCACCACGCCCAGCTAATTTTTGTATTTTTAGTAGAGACACGGTTTCGCCATGTTGTCCAGGCTGGTCTCAAACTCCTGGGTTCAAGCGATCAAGCGATCCACCCATCTTGGCCTCCATAGTTTTTATTTTTATTGATACCTTTGCCTGTTTTTTTGCTTTTTATTTTTTTCCCTCCTGGCGAGGTTCTTTACCCCAAATTGATTAATGGCTGTTGCTCCTATAACTTGACTTTAAAAGTTTGCTATTATCCCAAACCTCTGTTGATCTCAAGCCTTTACAGAAATTAGTAGTGGCCCCTGCTCACAATAGCAGATCTTCTTTGGAAGGAATAAAGATGACAATGAATGTGAGGTATGAAGTGCTATAAATAGACATACGCTGGAGTACTGTGAAGGAAAAATGAAAGTGGATTATCAAAGGGGGACGATAGAGCTTTGGAAAAACATAGACTGCAGCCATTGTGAGTTACCCAGAACTCAAACAAATAGGAATATAATTTACTGAAAAATAAGAAAAATCAAGCAACATTTTGGGAATGTGTCAGAAAGCAAGTATTAAACATTTTGGGCCCTGAAGCAAAAGCCAGGGTGTTCACTGATCTGTTATTTCCAATTGCAGCTTGCTTGTAAGAGGAAGAGAAAAAGACCACTCAAGAATAGAAGGGAACTTCCTCAGCTTGATAAAGTGCATCTACAAAAAAATCCATAGCCAGTATCATGCCTGATGGTGAAAGACTGAATGCTTTCCCCCTATGATGAGGAACAAGGCAAGAATATGTCCTCTTACAGCCTCTATTCAACATTGTACTGGAGGTTCTAGCCAGGTCAATTAGTCAAGAAAAAGAAATAAAAGGCATCCATATTGGAAAGGAAGAAGTAAAACTATCTCTATTTGTATATGAAATGATCTTCTATTTAGAAAATTCCAAGAATCAAAAAAAAAAAAATAAAAACACTTGTTAGAACCAATAAATGAGGCCGGGCACGGTGGCTCACGCCTGTAATCCCAGCACTTCGGGAGGCTGAGGCCGGTGGATCACAAGATCAGGAGATCGAGACCATCCTGGCCAACATGGTGAAATCCCGTCTCTACTAAAAATATAAAAATTAGCTGGGCGTGGTGGTGGGTGCCTGTAATCCCAGCTGCTTAGGAGGCTGAGCCAGGAGAATGGCTTGAACCTGGGAGGCAGAGGTTACAGTGAGCCAAGATCATGCCACTACACTCCAGCCTGGTAACAGAGGAAGACTCTGTCTCAAAAAAAAAAAAAGAACCAATAAATGAGTTCAGCAAAGTTGTAGGATATAAGCTCAGTGTGCAAAAAGGTATTGTGTTTATGTAAATTAGCAATGAACAATTCAGATATGAAAGGAAAACAATTTGATTTATAAAGGCATCGCAAAGGATAAAATGTTTAGGAATAAATTTAACGAAAGAAGTATATAACATCTGAAAACTAAAAGACATTATTGTAAGAAATTAAAGATATAATTAGAAAGAATCTCATATTCATTAGAAGATTTAATGTTTTTAAGATGGCAGTACTCCTCAAACTGATCTACAGATTCAGTGCAATCCCTATCAAAATTCCATCTGACTTCTTTATAGAAAATGACAATCTAATCCTAAAATTTGTATGGAAATTCAGGTGGCCCAGAGTAGCCAAAATAATTTTTTTTTTTTTTTTTTTTTGAGACGGAGTCTTGCTCTGTTGCCCAGGCTGGAGTGCAGTGGCGCGATCTCGGCTCACTGCAAGCTCCGCCTCCCGGGTTCACGCCATTCTCCTGCCTCAGCCTCTCCGAGTAGCTGGGACTACAGGCGCCCACCACCACGCCCGGCTAATTTTTTGTATTTTTAGTAGAGACGGGGTTTCACTGACTCTGATCGCCCCCCTCGGCCTCCAAATGTGGGGTTACAGGTTGACCACCCCCCACCTTTTTTTTTTTTTTTGTTGAGATGGAGTCTCGCTCTGTCACCCAGGCTGGAGAGCAGTGGCGTGATCTTGGCTCACTGCAAGCTTCGCCTCCCGGGCTCACGCCATTCTCCTGCCTCAGCCTCTGGAGTAGCTGGAACTACAGGCGCCCGCCACCACGCCCGGAGAATTTTTTGTATTTTTAGTAGATACGGGGTTTCACCGTGTTAGCCAGGATGGTCTCGATCTTCTGACCTCGTGATCCACGCGCCTCGGCCTCCCAAAGTGCTGGGATTACAGGCATGAGCCACCGCGCCCGGCCGGCCTTTTTGTTTTTTAAGACAGTCTTGCTCTGTCCCCTAGGCTGGAGTACAGTGGCGCGATCTCAACTCACTGCAACCTCCACCTCCCGCGTTCAAGCGATTCTCCTGCCTCAGCCTGCCGAGTAGCTGGGACTACAGGCACCTGCCACCATGCCCAGCTGATTTTTGTATTTTTAGTAGAGGTGGGGTTTCACCATGTTGGCCACGCTGGTCTCGAACTCCTGACCTCAAATGATCCACCTACCTTGACCTCCCAACGTACTGGGATTACGGGCATGAGCCACTGCGCCCAGCCACCAAAAGGATCTTAGAAGAACAAAATTTGAGGACTCACACGTCCTGATTTTAAAACTTACTATTAAGCTACAATAATCAAGACAGTGTGGTGGTGGCATAAGAATAGAATTTAGATCAGTGGAACAGGATGAAGAGTCCCGAAATAATCCCTTACTTTTATAGTCAATAGATTTTGACAAGGATGCCAAAACAATCTAATGGAGGAAGGAATAGTATTTCTCTTAAATAAAGCTGGCACAGCTGGATATCCACTTGTGAAGGAATAATGTTGCATCCCTACCCACATCAGAAACAAAAATTAATTCAAAGTGGATGAAAGACCAAAATGTAAGATCTCACACTATATAACTCTTAGAAGTAAACATAGGCATAAATCTACATGACCAGGGATTAGACTGTGTTTTCTTAGATTAATAACAAAAGCATAAGCAACAAAAGAAAGAATAGATAAATTGGACTTAGTCAAAACTTTTTTTGCTGGAAAGGATAATATTAAGAAAGTGAAAAGACATAGAATGGGAACAAATGTTTGGAAATCATATCTGAAAGGGAATATATAAAAAATCTCTTCAACTCAATAATATAATTAAAGGATCTGAATAGATATATCTCCAAAGAAGGTATAATAAATGGCCAATAAGCATGTGAAAAGATGCTCACCATCATTAATCAGAGAAATGTAAATCAAAACCAAAATGAGATACCACTTCACTCTCACCAGGATGACTAGCCATCATAGGATGGCTAATAACAAGAACTGGCAAGAATGTGAAGAAATTGGAACCCTCATGTACTATTAGTGGGAGGTTAAAATGGTGCAGCTGCTTTGGAAAACAGTCTGGCATTTTCTCAAAATGTTAAACATAGAGTTACCTTATAGCCCAGCAATTCTATTCACAGGTATATACCCGAGAAATGAAAACATATGCCTACACAAACACTTGTACATGAATGTTTTTACTTTTTCTTGTTATTTTACAAGAAAACCAAAGAAGTCACATGAATGTTAATAGCAGCAGTATGGGCCAGGCGTGGTGGCTCATCAGGCGTGGTGGCTGTAATCCCAGCACTTTGGGAGGCCAAGGCAGGTGGATCACCTGAGGTCAGGAGTTCAAGACCAGCCTGGCCAACATGGCGAAACCTCATCTCTACTAAAAATATAAAAATTAGCCAGGCATGGTGGCAGGTGCCTGTAATCCCAGCTACTCAGGAGGCTAAGGCAGGAGAATAGCTTGAAACTGGGAGGCGGAGGTTACAGTGAGCCGAGATCGTGCCATTGCACTCCAACCTGGGCAACAAGAGCGAAACTCCATCTCAAAAAAAAAAAAAAAAAAAAAAAAGAAAAACAGCATTATTCATAATAGCCAAAAGTGGAAACAACCCAATTGTCCATCAACTGATGAATGGATAAAATATAGAATGTCCATACAATGGAATATTTGATAATGAAAAAGAATGAAGTGCTGGGCGTGGTGGCTCAAGCCTGTAATCCCAGCACTTTGGGAGGCCAAGGCGGGTGGATCATGAGGTCAGGAGATTGAGACCATCCTGGCTAACACAGTGAAACCCCATCTCTACTAAAAATACAAAAAATTAGCTGGCATGGTGGTGGGTGCCTGTAGTCCCAGCTACTCGGGAGGCTGAGGCAGGAGAATGGCGTGAACCCGGGAGGTGGAGCTTGCAGTGAGCCAAGATCGCGCCACTGCACCCCAGCCTGGGTGACAGAGCAAGACTTCATCTCAAAAAAAAAAAAAGAATGAAGTACTGATACATGCTATAACATGGATGAACCTTGAAAACATTTTGCTATGTGACAGGAGCCGGTCACAAAATATCACATATTCTATAATTCCTAGGCAAATCTACAAAGAAAGTAGATTAATGATTGCTTAGGGCTGGAGAAGTTGGAGATTTGGAGTTGACAACTAAGTTGTGTTGGGGTTTCTTTTTGGGTTGATGAAAATGGTCTAAAATTGATTGTAGTGATTGTTGCACAACTCTGAATATACTAAAAGCCACTGAATTGTACACTTTGAGTGAATTATAGCTCCATAAAGTTGTTATTTAATAATAACACCAGATGCAACCTTAAAATCTATTAGTAGACTTACTACTCAATAATTTATGACATACCCATATAACATGAGCTAGTAAACAAATGAGGTATTTCTATATAGGCCAGTAATGAAAAGTTGCCCAGAATGTAGTATCCATCATTTAGGATTTTTTGTTTCACAGAAATCAACTCTAGTTAATTGAGTCCTGACTTGGGGTTTTTTGGTAATGTCTGGAGACATTTCGATTGTTATACTGAGGGATGTTACAGGCGTCTGATGGGTAGAGACCAACGATACTGCTAAATGTGCTGTAGTGCACAGGAGAGCCACTCACAACAAAGAATTATGTAGCCTAAAATATCAGTAGTTCTGAGGTTGAGAAACCCAGAGCTAACTTAAGCAAAAAGGAAATTCATTGGAAGGACATGGGTGAGCTCACAGGATTGAAGGTAAGGCATGAGAATCAAGCTGGGAACAGTCAAGAGTGGCTGTCCCAGAGAATCGTGGTAGCAGGAACATTCCATGCTCTCATGGGTTCAGCCCTGTTTTTATTCTGCTCACAGTTCAGAATCTGAGGAGGGAACACCTGATCAATCTTGAACATCCCATCAATCTTCCTTGCCATTTAGTTAAATGAGGACAGTATACCTTAAATAAAGGCAACTCCTTAGAAGGAACTACATTTATTTTATTTTATGATTATTTTTTGAATAGAGTCTCCCTCTGTTGCCCAGGCTGGAGAGCAGTGACGCAGCCTCGGCTCACTCGGGTCAAGCAATTCTCCTGCCTCAGCCTCCTGAGTAGCTGGGATTATAGGCGTGCACCACCACACCCAGCTAATTTTTGTATTTTTAGTAGAGATGGGGTTTCACCATGTTGGCCGGGCTGGTCTTGAACTCCTGACCTCAAATGATCCACCCGCCTCGGCCTCCCGAAGTCCTGGAATTACAGACATGAGCCATCGTGCCTGGCCCCAGAACGACATTTGTTATCAGGTACTTGTTGAACATATACTTATATTCCAGGTACTATTTAGGTGATGAGGATAGCATAGAGCAAAATACAAAAATACCCTTGTAGAGCTTGTATTCATATGATGCTAAATTGGGGCAAATCTTTAAGTAATAACTTAAAGTGGGCAAGATAGTAACCAAGGTGAAGTATAAATAAATAAAATATCAAGAGCAGCCACGTGTGAGGCAGTTTTTGAGATGCCATAACTGGGAGGAGATTGACATTTGAGAAAAGATGACAGCTGCACTCGGGGAGCACTTGTTTGGCATCTACTTACTGAACATCTACAATGGACATGTGCTGGGCCTTTCACATGCATTACCTCAGATCGTGACAACAACCCTTTCAGGTTGGTGGGTATGTCTCTCATTTCATAGATGAGAAAATTGAACATTGGAAAAATGAAATCATAGCAAGTAAGTGGCATGGCTGACATTTGAATCAGCTGATGTCAGAAAGTGTAAGAGTATGTGAATAGTTAACAGTAGTAAAAGTGATTTATTACAGGAGCAATCACAGGACTACCAATGATTACTTTCTGAAGAATTTTACAGATAGGTACCCTAGGAGCTCAGGGAAGGGGAAAGAAGTTGCCGCATGTTAGAGTGGTCTGGGAAGATGTCCTAGTAGAAGACTGGTTTGACCTGGATCTTGAAGGAGAAGTATATGTAAAAGAGCAAGGAAAAGTGTCAGCCTTTCCTGAATGCCTACTTGGGACCGGAAACATCTCACCTAGGCATCATAGCTCCATTTAACAGGTGAAGAAACAGAGGCCTTTCCTTACCCTCACCCTCTGCCGGGAATAGGCAATTAATAGGTATTAATTTTTGTCAATCTGATAGGTGTGAAGTGAAATTTTATTGTTATAGTCAAATGTTTACCTCCATTTTATGACGTCTGGGTTTTAAATCTTGGGTAGGATGAATGAATTGATAGAAGAGAAAGTGTACATAATAAACTGATAGACCAAGACACACCTTTTTTAGAGAATGGGTATTCAGCATAAGTAGTCCTCTACTTAAGGAGTTTTAGGCCTTTGTGAGGGTATTATATCTAATTTTGGACCTTATGATAGCTAAAATCTTAGTAAGTCTGAAGACAATCGACTATTCAATGAATCATTTATTCAGCATCATTTATTGAGCTTCAACTATATACCAGATATTGTAGGAGATACTGGGGATACAAAAATGTTAACAATAATAAACTTAGTAGTTATACAGTTGTTATACAGTTTAACAGAAGAGACAAGTATGTAGTAGTCACATATTTACAATATATGGATCTAGACAAAGGGTGTAGATGGGAAAAAATAAAAGAATAAAATATAATATATGAAAATCTGAGCCAATTTACACACTCCCAGAATCCTAGGAGTTCTCCTGGAGTCATCCTTCTCTCTTACCACATACCCCTACCCATCAGTCAGTCACCAGGTCTGGTTCGTTTATCTCCTAAATATCTCTCAAATCCACCTATTGCTTTCATTTCCCTTTCCTTTACCCTCGTTCAGTTGACCAGCATCTCTTACCTTGAAGTACTTACCAGTGTCATATTTGGCCTCCCCACATTCACCTTCACCTCTTTCCGACTGATGTGGCAACTGGCCTCTCCAGTCCACTCTGCTCCATTGACTACCCAATAGAATGACCTTTTAAGTAATGAACTCCTGATCATGTTACTCACCTGATTAAAATCTTTCTGTGATCTGTTTAAATCCTGGTGAGCTGGTAGAACGCATAAATTTAACAATTTTGGAGAAAAGGAAAGTAATCCATAAATTGATCTTTGCTAGAATCTAAGCTTCATGAAGGCAAGGGTGAGACTATACCTATTTTGTCCTCTACTGTATCCCCAGTGCCTAGTGCAGAGCCTGGCCCATGGAGGGTGTTCACTAAATATTTGGTGAAATAAATAAAAGACACTTATAAGGATAGAATGAACTCTGTGATGTTGGATTAGAATTGAAGATATCAATAGACACTCTTGAGTTTATAGATAGATACCCACATAGAGATGTGTGCCTATATATGGTTTCTAACTCTATCTAATGAGAGGGCATTAGGCAGTGACACCCTAGAACCAATGAATATGCCTAGTGTTATGTCCAATAAAGGGAAACAGATCTTTGGAGAAATTTGCTGATTACAGACTGTGGCAGGAAAGGTACCTGAGCCTGGAACATCTGCAGTGCCAGAAAAGGAAGTGCTAAAAAAATGATGAGATAGAATAGAATAATGAACAAAAAATGATGGGAGTCTGTCTAAAGTTAGTGAGTTATCTCAGTTCACAATCAGTTACAGATCAATCTTGTTGTTCTACTCTTTCTCCCCCTCTCATTATCACACTTGACTAGTCTTTAAAAAAATGATAGGGCCATGCTTAACCCAGGAGCAACTGGAAGGGACACCAATGACCAGGTCAGAGATTTTGAACAACAAAATAATAATAGTAATGAATCATAACCGATAGAATAAATATGAATCCATTATGGACCCATAGAAATAAATATGAATTATTTATATCTACTGATAAAAATAAATGAATAAGTTAGGGGAGGAGGAAAAACCCTTCCTTATAGTAGCATTCCAATTAAGGTAGAAGGGTTGATAAAAATACGAAATCACCATTTGCAAACACCACAAGAATAAACGATGCGGGTAAAAATCATTAATGGATGCTAAAATTAGTGGGTGAATGTTAACAGGATATCTACATAGAAAGTATCTCCCTAAAGATATTTAAGTAAAAAGGGTAATACAGTAGCTGTTTTACAGTGGCCGAATCTGGTAGACACTATTTTAACCAAGTGATCAAAGTTAAATAGCCGCTGTGGGTTAAATCCACACCATCTTCCTTCTGAGATGATGCTTTGAGAAGGACGCAACATCACTTCTGTGATATTATTGCAAAAAATATGTATGACCTAATTTCGATCATGAGGAAACATCAGGTAAACCAAAATTGAGGGTCATTCTACCAAATAACTGGCCAGTGCTCTTCAAAAGTGTGAAGGTCATGAAAGACAAAGACTGAGGAACTGTCCCAGATTAAAAGAGATTACAGAGACTTGACAAGTAAATGGAATGTGTGATCCTGAATTGGATTCTTGGGTGGGACATTAGTGTGTCAATTGTTAAAATAAGCTCGTGATAATAATATTGAATCAATTTTAATTTCCTGATTTTGATAATTATACCGTGATAATATAAGATGTTAACATTTGGAGAATATGGGGCAAAAAGTGTAGAGGAATATGTTTTTGAAACATTTTTGTAATTCTGAAATTATTTCAAAATGAAAAGGTATTTGTTTGTTTGTATTTTGAGACGGAGTCTCGCTCCGTCGCCCAGGCTGGAGTGCAGTGCTGCAATCTCAGCTCACTGCAACCTCTGCCTCTCAGGTTCAAGCGATTCTCCTGCCTCAGCCTCCCGAGTGACTGGGGCTGGGACTACAGGTGCCTGCCACCATGCCCGGCTAATTTTTGTATTTTTAGTAGAGACGAGGTTTCACCATGTTGACCAGGCTGGTCTCAAACTCCTGACCTCAGGGGATCCACCTGCCTTGGCCTCCCCAAGTTCTGGGATTACAGGCATGAACCACCATGCCTGGCCAAAAGTTTTTTAAAAAGTAAAATAGGGTCAGACCCGGTGGTGCACGCTTGTAATCCCAGTACTTTGGAAGGCCAAGATGGGCGAATCGCTTGAGCTCGGGAGTTTGAGATGAGCCTGGGCAACCTGGCGAAAGCCCATCTCTACAAAAAAAAAGCACCCCAGAAATTAGCTGGGCATGGTGGTGCGCACTTGTAGTCCCAGCTACTTGGGAGGCTGAGGTGGGAGGATTGCTTGAGCCTGGGAGGTTGAGGCTGCAGTGAGCCCAGATCACACCACTGCACTCTAGCCTGGGCAACAGAGTGAGAACCTGTGTCAAAAAAAAAAAAAAAAGTAATATAAAACCTCACTTCTAATGGCCTTGTATTGCCCTTGCTTACCTACTAGCTTCTTTTTCTCTTCTACCCACTCCTGTTTCCCAGTTGAACTCTGAGCTCTAGCACCTGGCTACTGACTTTCTTTAGTTTCATGAATGTACCACCTCCTTCTCCTTCGGATCCTAATGGTAGGAAGAAGCATGATATTCCCTTCGCATGGAATGTACTTCCTTTGCACTTTATCCGTTTGTTCTTTAAGGCTGATGTTATTCCAGAAAACCCTTTCTGACCCCCTAAACCAGGGGTTTCATATGTCTGCTACTTTTTCATAGCATTTTAATCACAACTGCCATGAAGTTATTCATCATGGAATTGATTGAAGTCTCTTATTCACTTGAAATTAATGTCCATAAGAGATAGAGGAAATCTATCTTCTTGCTCAATACTGTTTCCCTAGTACCTTGCATAGAGGCTCTCAGTGACTGTTTGAGGAATTAATGCAAGGGATGCCATGAGCATCCTCTTACCTTCCCCCCACCCCCCATAACAACTTGATAAAATTGAAGACAGGAGAATTTTAAGTTTGAGAAGATGAAGGTGGGGACCAGAATTGGTGACAGTGACAGAAAAGGATAGATGAATCCTTTTCTGTCCTATCACTGAAGGAGACCTAGGATTTGATAAGGGAGGAGGAAGAATAAAAATAACTCAGGTTTGGCTGGGTGTGGTGGCTCACGCCTATAATCCCAGCACTTTGGGAGGCTGAGGTGGGCAGATCACCTGAGGTCGAGTTCAAGACCAGCCTGGCCAACATGATGAAACCCCATCTCCACTAAAAATACAAAAAGTACCCAGGCACAGTGGTGCGTGCCTGTAATCCCAGCTACTCGGGAGGCTGAGGCAGGAGAATCACTTGAACCTGGGAGGCGGAGGTTGTGGTGAGCCGAGATTGCGCCATTGCACTCCAGCCTGGGCGACAGAGCGAGACTCCATCATAAACAAACAATTCAGGTTTAATCATTAGCTGGGTCAAGATACACAGTTGAAATGACACTTGAGTCACTTTTCCAGCAGCATGTATAAAAAAGTGTTCCCAAATATTTGAACATGAAGATTGTTTATTTTTAATAAAAATACTCTATATTCATGGTGAAATGCTATATTCCATGGTAAAAATTAGTATTTTAATAAAAATACCAATTGGTATGCTAATTAGCATATTTGGTATACTAAGACTTCCTATAGCATTTTAATAAAAATACTACTTGCCCATGGTAAAACACTTTGTGCCATGATGGTAGATACTGTGGTGTTTCAGCCCAAATCCCATCTTCATGGGCGATGATCCCTTAGCTGCTGGGAATTTTAGCTGTTGATATCTTGAAGCCTTTTTTTTTTCCTGGGCATTGCCTTAGGATATGGAAAACTGTCTTGCCCAAGGTTGTGCTCCCAGGAGCCCACAGCTAGTGACTGGCTGATGCAGGGTACAAAGATCCAGCTTCCTTACTCATTTGAGGATGTGACTGAGGGATCATTCCAGTTCCAGAGCTCATCACAGAATCAACTGAGGACTTAATTGCAGCTATAGTAGGGGTCAGTGTCTCCCTCTGACTAATCCTGACTCCCCCATTTCATTGCAAGTGTATTTGCCAATTGTGCCCTCCTGAAATTTCTTGCATGCAAATCTTGGTTTCGTAGTGTTTCCAAGGAACTCAACCTATGAAACTCCCCAGTTAATCTCCCCACCCCTATTGGTTGCCATCATGGAAACCTCTTTCTGTGTCTAATGTTTTGTTCTGCCACCCCCTCCCAAATGTTTAATAAGTTTTAACAAATATACAAAAAATGTACCCAAATTAAATGTACACTCAATGAATTTTCAAAAATGTTCAGTAGGGCCGGGCGCGGTGGCTCACGCTTGTAATCCCAGCACTTTGGGAGGCCGAGGCGGGCGGATCACGAGGTCAGGAGATCGAGACCACAGTGAAACCCCGTCTCTACTAAAAATACAAAAAATTAGCTGGGCGTGGTGGCGGGCGCCTGTAGTCCCAGCTACTCGGAGAGGCTGAGGCAGGAGAATGGCGTGAACCTGGGAGGCGGAGCTTGCAGTGAGCCGAGACTGCGCCATTGCACTCCAGCCCGGGCGACAGAGCGAGACTCCATCTCAAAAAAAAAATGTTCAGTAGTGTTTCTATCAACAGAAGAACAAGAAAATGAGTTCAAGTTGTGTGAGACCAACTTATGTTTACAACCTCCTTATGGTGAAAACTTTGAGAGAGAAGAGTGTGTTGCCAAGGGAAGTTGGAAGTTTCTCAGATTTTAAAATAGCAGTTTTCTTTTGGTTGACTGCAGTACACTCTAAAATTAGAGAAACATTTTATTTTATTTATTTACTAGAGATGGAGTCTTGCTACATTGCCCAGGCTGGTCTTGAGCTCTTGGGCTCAAGCAATCTTCCTGCCCCGGCCTCCCAGAGTGCTGAGATTACAGGTGTGAGCCATGTCACCCAGACTAGAGGAACATTTTAAGTATACTTTTTCATGCATTTAGGTGAAGAAGAGAAAGTAATGAATATCAGGAACAGGTGATATTCACAGAAAAACTGTGAATCATTTCACTAGGAAGAGAGGAAAAAATATCTATCAAAAGTTCAAATATCTATAAATCAAACATGGCAAAATGTTGCAAAAAATTTGATTAACCAAGATTTTTCTATCCATCAAACTTAATAAAATTTATAGGTCGGCCGGTCACGGTGGCTGGCCTGTAATCCCAGCACTTTGGGAGGCTGAGGCAGGTGGATCATGAGGTCAAGAGATCGAGACCATCCTGGCCAAATGGTGAAACCCATCTCTAATAAAAATACAAAAATTAGCTGGGCATGGTGGTGCGTGTCTGTAGTCCCAGCTACTTGGGAGGAGGAGGCAGGAGAATTGCTTGAACCCGGAAGGTGGAGGGGGCAGTGAGCTGAGATCGTGCCACTGCAGTCCATCCTGACAACAGAGCGAGACTACGTCTCTAAATAAATAAATAAATTTTATAGGTCAACACAAGCTCTTCTGATTTTAAAGGAAAATTTCAAGAATCCTTCCATGATTTTGTTAATAATAAACATGGCTTTCATTGAAGGTGTTCAGTTCACTTCCTGTTCAGTTGTGTCCATCTCTGCCACCATCATCACACTCATCCTTACCTGCCTGGATAATATAATAACCAATCTCCTAATCTGTTTCTGTTTCTACTCTTAACTCTGCCACAGTCTGCTCTTCACACACAGCCAAGGTGACCTTTTTAAAGCATGTCACAGCTCTGCTTAAAACTCTCTAAGATTCCCATCACACTTAAAAAAAAAATAAAATTCTTAACTTAGTCTAAAAGTTCCCCTCTATGATCTGGCTGCTGACTGCCTTTCACACCTCATCTTGTATTGCTTTCCTTCTGGTCCACTTACCCTCTAGCTCCAATAGATTGTGTGTTCCTCTAAATCAGGAGTCTTGGCAGAGGTCAAATTTTTCTGGAGACCTGTTTTTATACTGCCAAAACTAAGAATGGTTTTTATATTTTTAAAGGGTTGTAAAACAACAAGAACAAGAAGAATATGCAACAAGAGACTTTCTGTGACTTAACAAAGCCTAAAATATTTACTATGTGGTGCTACAGAAAAAATTTGCCAACCCCAGCTTGAAAGCCTTACTCCTGCATTAGGATTTTCACATTAGTTGTTCCCTCTGCATCCTCTACCACCAGCCATATGGATGGCTCCTTCTTTTAATTCACGTTTCATCTAGTCAAGGAGGCCTTTAATGAGCATCTTTTTTTTTTTTGGAGATGAAGTCTTGCTCTTGTCCCCCAGGCTGGAGTGTGATGGTGCAATCTCAGCTCATTGCAACCTCCGCCTCCCAGGTTCAAGTGATTCTCCTGCCTCAGCCTCCCAAGTAGCTGGGATTACCGGTGCCTGCCACCACGCCCAGCTAATTTTTGTATTTTTAGTAGAGATGGGGTTTCACCATGTTGGCCAGGCTCGTCTCGAACTCCTGACCTCAGGTGATCCACCCGCCTCAGCCTCCCAAAGTGCTGGGATTACAGGTGTGAGCCACTGTGCCCAGCCATGACCATCTAATCTAAATATTCTACCAGATCTGTCAGTCACATCACCCTTTTGTTCTTTCTAGCGCTTATACCCATCTGATTTTTTTAAATTTTTGTTGTTAGTAGCCATCCTTTTCCTTCCCCCTCCCGCTCCCCATTGTAGGATAAGCTTGTCTTTTTGGTTTACTACTTTTGAGTATTCTTGATCATGCATGTAGACGGAAAGAGGAATAATAAGTGTTGGGAGCCCACCATATAATAGGTGCTCAGTAAATGTACTAAATTAATGAATTTGAAGATCATTTCTGCATATGAAGTTTAGGGCTTGTGCTTTCTTTTTTGTTTAAAGAGGAACAACCATGCAAACTGCAGTGACTTTAGAAAGAAGCCTCTTTAGAAAGGAGAGGCAAAACAATATCTTTCCCTTAAGAGAACAGATAAACTTCTCTTTTCCTCCTCCTGCCTCCTCTGGGAAAGGCTGGGGTTGTTTAGAGTGGGATGTTTCAAAGGAATGCCTTATGGGCTGTCTTAGTCTGTTTTCTGTCGCTTATGACAGATATTGGAAAGTGGGTAATTTATAAAGAAAATTTATTTCTTACAGTTATGTAGGCTGAGAAGTCTAAGGCTGAGGTGCTGTATATGCCACATCTGTTGAGGCCCTTCTTGCTGGTGGAGACTGCAGAGTCCTGAGGCTGTGTAGGGCATCACATGTCGAGGGCACTAAGCTCAGGTTTCTCTTCCTCTTCCTGTAAAACCAACAGTCCCACCTTTATCATAACCCATTAATTCATTAACCCATTAATCCATGAGTGGATTAATCCATTCATGAGGGCAGAGCCCACATAATCTAGTTACCTCTTCAAGGCTCCACCTCTCAATACTGCCACGCTGGGGATCAAGTTTCAACATGAGTTTTGGAGGACACAAACATTCAAACCATAGCAAGGGTTTCTATTTGAAAAAAAAGAAAACTATTTTTTCCTTTCATCTCTTTCTTTTCTTTTCTTTTTTGAGATGGAGTTTTGCTCCTGTTGTCCAGGCTGAGTGCAATGGCGTGATCTTGGCTCACTACAACCTCTGCCTCCTGGGTTCAAGCGATTCTCCTGCCTCAGCCTCCCGAGTTGCTGGGATTACAGGCGCCCGCCACCATGCCCGACTAATTTTATTTTTAGTAGACGGGGTTTCACCATTTTGGCCGGGGTGGTCTCGAACTCCTGACCTCAGATGATCCACCCGCCTCGGCCTCCCAAAGTGCTGGGATTACAGGCATGAGCCACCGTGCCCACCCTGTCTTTTTCTTTTGGGAGAGATGTTTTTCATAAGGCTGAGACTAATTGAAGTCTCTGTCACTAAGAAGCTCTGAGGCTTTTGGGTGAAGAGTTTAGGTGGAGGCTTCTGCCTGGGAGATGGATTTAACTCTGAAACACTAAGAGGAGCTAGACTTGGTCTAAAAAGATAAACTGAGAACAATCTGAATAGGGCTTGTTCTAGGTGATTAGGTCTTGGGGAGAAAGATAAAAGGCCCAGCAACCACAAGTCTTGGATTTTTCTGAAATTTATTTCAAATTGTCAGACTATGTGCTTTGACTTTGTTTTATTTTATTTATTTATTTTTTGTTGAAGCAGAGTCTTGCTGTGTTGCCCAGGCTGGAGTGCAGTGTCAGGATCGGCTCACTGCAACCTCCGCCTCCTGGGTTCAAGTGATTCTCCTGCCTCAGCCTCCCAAGTAGCTGGGACCACAGGTGCACACCATCACACCTGACTACTTTTTGTATTTCTAGTGGAGATGGGGTTTCACCATGTTGGCCAGGCTGGTCTCGAACTCCTGACCTCAGGTGATCCACCCACCTTGGCCTCCCAAAGTGCTAGGATTACAAGAGTGAGCCACATGCCCAACCTTAAAATTTTTTTCTAGAGAAGAGTCTATGTTGTGCAACCTGGTCTCAGTGATCGTCCTGCCTCGGCCTCCCATTGTGTTGGGATTACAGGTATGAAACATTGTGCCCGGCTATCCAGCCATGTTTTTATATTCCTTCAGTCAAATGATTTTTTTTTTTTTTTTTTTTTTTTTTTTAAGACGGAGTCTCACTCTGTCACCCAGGCTGGAGTGCAGCAGCGTGATCTCGGCTCCCTGCAACCTCTGCCTCCTGGGTTCACGCAATTCTTGTGCCTCAGCCTCCTGAGTAGCTGAGATTACAGGCTTGCGCCACCATGCCTGGCTAAGCCTGACTTTTGATTGAGAAAAAATATGATTACCAAAGGAAGAAGCATCTGAAGGCAGAGGCCTGATTGTATGTAAAGAAAATGTAGACACTGATGTTATTCCTAGTTATGCCTGAGTGTGGCAGTTGGTGAGGGATAACAGTTAAGCCTTGGAATAAAAATAGACCTGAGCTTATTCACCTACTAGTTATGTCACCTTGGGTAAATTATTGATCATTTCTTTTTTTTTTTTTTTTTTTTGAGATGGAGTCTCACTCTGTCCCCCAGGCTGGAGTGCAGTGGCGTGATCTCAGCTTACTGCACTCTCCCTCCCGAGGTGTAAATTTCTTGCCTACATTCAGCCTCCCGAGTAGCTGGGATTGCAGGCATGCACCACCATGCCCAGCTAATTTTTGTATTTTTGTAGAGACGGGGTTTTACCATGTTGTCCAGGCTGGTCTTGAACTCCTGACCTCAGGTGATCCGCCCGCCTCGGCCTCCCAAAGTGCTGGGATTATAGGCGTGAGTCACCGTGACCAGCCATTATTGATCATTTCTAAGTTTCCTTATCTGAAAAATGAGAAGAATGATAGCTTCCATCTTTTAGGGTTATTATGAGGATTAACTGATAAGACATGTAAAATTCTTGCCTACATATACTAAATGATCAGGGAATGCTAGTTAGTATAAACGTCATCACCAGATGATGAGGAAATTCTCTCAATACACAAATTTTTAAAACTAATTTTAAAATCTGGCTAGGTGCAGTGGCTCATGCATGTAATTCTTGTGCTTTGGGAGACCAACAGGGAGGATCCCTTAAGACCAGGAGTTTGAGACCAGCCTGGGCAACATAACAAGACCCCATCTCTTTTTTTTTTTTTTTTTTTTTTTTTGAGACGGAGTCTTGCTCTGTCCCCCAGGCTGGAGTGCAGTGGTGCCATCTCGGCTCACTGCAAGCTCCGCCTCCCGGGTTCACGCCATTCTCCTGCCTCAGCCTCCCGAGTAGCTGGGACTACAGGCGCCCGCCAACATGCCCGGCTAATTTTTTTTTGTATTTTTAGTAGAGACGGGGTTTCACCGTGTTAGCCAGGATGGTCTCGATCTCCTGACCTCATGATCCGCCCGCCTCAGCCTCCCAAAGTGCTGGGATTACAGGCTTGAGCCACCGTGCCCGGCCACAAGACCCCATCTCTACAAAATATTTTTTAAAAATTGACATCCTGTGGCTGTATAAGAATATGTCCCACTGTATATTTTGCTTCCATAAGCAGGAAACAGGATATAGGAAGAGGTGGGACAAGAAATACCTGCGTAGCAAGATTACTGTTTTTCTAGAAGCATGAGCTTAACACAACTAATTTGACTCCTGATATTAAGTGGTAAGGAGAAAAGAAAATCTACACTTAAGTGTAGATTCTAGACCATCCCATCCACTGGACGATCTGATCCATATGTCAGTATTAGCTTTGGCTTTCATACATTGACCTTTACTGCTTTACAGTTTGTTAAAAATGCTTTATTGGGCTGGGCACAGTGGCTCACGAGGCCCGTAATCCCAACACTTTGGGAGGCCAAGTTGGGCGGACCACTTGAGGCCAGGAGTTCGAGACTGGCCTGGCCAACATGGCGAAACCCCATCTCTACTAAAAATACAAAAAATTGCCACGTGTGGTGGTGCATGCCTGTAATCCCAGCTACTCCGGGGGCTGAGGCATGAGAATTGCTTGAACCTGGGAGGCGGAGGTTGCAGTGAGCCGAGATCGAACCGTTGCACTCCAGCCTGAGATACGGAGCCAGACTCTGTCTCCAACAACAACAAAAAAATGCTTTCGGCCGAGTGCCATGGCTCATGCCTACAGTCCCAGCACTTTGGGAGGCTGAGGCGGGAGGACTGCTTGAGCCCAGGAATTTGAGACCAACCTGGGCAACCTAGTGAGAACTCCTCTCTACAAACAAAAAAGAGGCAGGAGGATTTTTTTTTCTTGAGCCTTGGAGTCAAGACTGCAGTGAGCCACAATCACGCCGCTGTGCTCCCCGCTGGGATACAGGAGTAAGAAGACACCGTCTCAAAAAAAAAAGATGCTTTAATGCACACTTATATGATTCTAATTATTTAGGCAGCTGTTAATATTATCTCCATTTTATTCCAGAGGAAACAAAGACTGAGAAATTGAGAACATGGGGTTGTTTATTTATTTATTTATTTTTAAAAAAAAATTTTTAAAAAGAGACAAGATCTCTGTATGTTGCCCAGGCTGGTCTTGAACTCCTGGGCTCAAGCAGTCCTCCCCGCTCAAACTCCCAAAGTGATGGGATTATAGGCGTGAGCTACCTTGCCTTGTCAAGAACATGGGTTTTAGAGCTAGATCGCCTGGGTTGGAATCCTGGCTTCTCTACTTGCCAACATTATAACCCAGGAAAGTTACTTTAGCCTCAGAGTCCTCATCTGTGAAATGGGGATAATGAAGGTACTTAACTCTTAGAGTTGTACAAAATTATTCTTCATGTAAATAAAGTACATATCATTGCAAGTAATATGAGTTCAATAAATATTTGTTATTGTTATCACCTAGGGACAGGCAGCTAGTAAGTGGTAGTGCTAGTATCTGCATTTAGATAATTAGATTTTATATCCCATGTTCTTTTTACACATCATCTCCATAATATAATGTTGATACCCTGTTACTGTGATGATATCATTATCTGTTAGCATCATTTGCTGGTGGTCTAATTTTTTTTTTCAAAAGTGGTAGATTCATCTAAAGTATCTCTTTTAGGACACTTGGTGCACATATCTATTTCTCAGCTTCCTCAAGAAGAGAACACATATGACTTCAGATTACAGCTATGCCAAAAACCTGTAGATATTGCTTCAGTTGGTTAGAGCAAGGGGCTGAGGATACCAGTCTGCAACATGACAAGACAGAAATAGTACATATTAAATTGAACCATTGGGAGACTTGTATAGTTGAAAAGCCTTGCTTACTAATGAACTGGAAGACTTGAATTCTAATCTTGGACTCACCACTTATTAGTTGTGTCTTGTAACATCTCTGAGCCTGGATTTTCACATCTTTAAGGTGGGGATCCCAACAGTCATCCTAAGTGCTGTCGCCTGCTCATATAGTCCCTTTGTATAAATTCAGAAAAAAGAGGCTAGGTGTGGTGGCTCACGTCTGTAATCCCACCACTTTAGGAGGCTGAGGTGGATGGATCACCTGAGGTCAGGGGTTGGAGACCAGCCTGGCCAACATGGTGAAACCCTGTCTCTACTAAAAATACAAAAAATTAGCCAGACATCGTGTTGGGCGCCTGTAATCCCAGCTACTTGGGAGGCTGAGGCAGAAGAATTCCTTGATGCCGGGCGCAGTGGCTCACGCCTGTAATCCCAGCACTTTGGGAGGCTGAGGTGGGTGGATCACCTGAGGTTGGGAGTTTGAGACCAGCCTGACTAACATGGAGAAACCTCATCTCTACTAAAAATACAAAATTAGCCGGGCGTGGTGGTGCGTGCCTGTAATCCCAGCTTCTCGGGGGGCTGAGGCAGGAGAATCACTTGAACCCGGGAGGCGGAGGTTGTGGTGAGCCGAGATCATGCCATTGCACTCCAGCCTGGGCAACAAGAGCAAAACTCCGTCTCAAAAAAAAAAAAAAAAAAGAAGAATTCCTTGAACCCAGGAGGTAGAGGTTGCAGTGAGCTGAGATCATGCCATTGCACTCCAGCCTGGGCACAAAGTGAGACTCTGTCTCAAAAAAAAAAAAAAAAATAAATAAATAAAACAGAAAAAGGGACCCCTTCCTTTGGACAGATGCAGCTTTACAGTAAGGTTTATAAGTTTGGTGAGAAGAGCGTGGTCCAAATTTCAATCTTTACTAGCCTTCTTGGCTAGCCTTCTGGCACACTGAACAATCTGCAGAAGTGAATGAATGTGAGGATCCTGTCTATACTGTCTTTCACTGCACAGGGCTGTTAACATCAAATGAAATAATAAAGGTGAAGGAGTTAGATAAAGTCTAATGCCTCTGTGAATGTAAGACACTGCTATTACACAAATACTACTTGGTTTCAAATACTAGAATCCAAGGGCTACCTGCGTAGACATATTGACTATTGCCCTTTTTTTTTTCCTGATGATCCCTATGACTCATCAGCTTGTACAGAACCTACTGGCTACTGGCGGTTAAGGCAGAGGTTGTAGCAAACAAAGGTTTTCTCCATTACTTCAGGCCTGGACCAGCCTTGCTCACTGGATCTCTGAAAACTAAAATTAGTACTTTTGATGAGTAATCATCTTAAAAACAGTCAATGGGCCAGGCACAGTGGCTCACGTCTGTAATCCCAGCACTTTGGGAGGCCGAGGCGGGTGGATCATCTGAGGTCAGGAGTTCGAGACCAGCCTGGCCAACATGGCGAAACCCCATCTCTACTAAAAATACAAAAATTAGCTGGGTATGGTGGTGTGTGCCTGTAATCCCAGCTACTTGGGAGGCTGAAGCAGGATAATTGCTTGAGCCCGGGAGGTGGAATGAGCTGAGATGGTGCACCATTGCAGTCCAGCTTGGGCAACAGAGCAGGACTCAGCCTCAGAAAGAAGAATAATAAAACAAACAGTCAAGAAATTATCTTGAAGACAAATGATTTTTTTTTTTTTTTTTTTTGAGAGGGAGTTTTGCTCTTGTTGCCCAGGCTGGAGTGCAGTGGTGTGGTCTTAGTGTATGCTTCCTGGGTTCAAGTGATTCTCCTGTCTCAGCCTCCCGAGTAGCTGGGATTACAGGCGCATGCCACCACACCTGGCTAATTTTTGTATTTTTAGTACAGATGGGGTTTCATCATATTGGTCAGGCTGTTCTCAAGCTCCTGACCTCTAGTGATCTGCCTGCCTCTGCCTCCCAAAGTGCTGGGATTACAGGCATGAGCCACCATGCCCAGCCAGAGGACATATGATTTTAGGATACCCTGCAGTAAGACTGGGTCTTGCCCATCAGTGGTATTCAGAATTATTTGGCTACAGCTTATCTCTGGTTTTCAGGGAAAGGTCATTACATAAAAGCTTTGTGTCAGTGGGAGAAAGAAAAGTTGCTGAACCACAATTTGCCCTCTTAACACAACTTTGAAGTCCAAGCTATCTCCTGGGCTTCATGGATCAAGTAGGACGAAAGTACTTGCTTGTGTGAGGAGCCAAAAGACAGCTGTAGAGTCAAGCAGAACTGAAATTAGGTCCTAGTTCTGCCACGAGTTTTGTGACCGTGGGCAGGTAAGTCACCTAAGTTTGTGTTTTGTCATCTGCAACTAGGGACAAGAACAGTATTTACCTCATAGATTTATTGTATGGGTTAAATGAATTAATATGTGGAAGTACCTAGCATTGTATCAAGCACACAGTATTTGCCACATAAAGGTTAGCTGCAATTGTTACTAAGCTCTATGCAAGATATTATACTGGCTCTGAGAAAGAAAAAAAGATAAGTTGCAGTGCCTGGCCTCAAGAAGCTTAGAGTTCTAGTTTGGGAATTAACATAATTATATGCCACAACAGGTAAACAGAAATGCAAATGCAAAGCAATAAATATGTGGTACAGATAGATTATTATTATTTTTTTTTGAGATGGAGTTTTGCTGTTGTTTCCCAGGCTGGAGTGCAGTGGCACGATCTCGGCTCACTGCAACCTCTGCCTCCCAGGTTCAAGCGATTCTCCTGCCTCAGCCGCCCTAGTAGCTGGGATTATAGGCATGTGCCACCACACCCGACTAATTTTGTATTTTTAGTAAAGACGGGATTTCTCCATGTTGGTCAGGCTCATCTCGAACTCCTGACCTCAGGTGATCCACCCGCCTTGGCCTCCCAAAGCGCTGGGATTACAGGCATGAGCCACCGCACACAGCCACAGATGATATTGTTAGGAGGTAGGGTTTGAGCAGGGCTCTAAAGAAAGGACAGAATGGCTGGGCGTAGTGGCTCATACCTGTAATCCCAGTACTTTGGGAGGCTGAGGTGGGTGGATCACCTCAGGTCAGGAGTTTGAGACCAGCCTGGCCAACATGGTGAAACCCCATCTCTACTAAAAATACAAAAATTAGCCAGGCATGATGGCGTGTACCTGTAATCCCTGCTACTCAGGAGTCTGAGCAGGAGAATTGCTTGAACCCGGGAGGTGGAGGTTGCAGTGAGCTGAGAGTGCACCACTGCATTCCAGCCTGGGCAGCAGAGTGAGACTCTGTCTCAAAGAAAAAAAGAAAGAAAGAAGGAAGGAGGGAGGGAGGGAGGGAGGGAGGAAGAAAGGAAAGGGCCAGGCATGGTGGCTTGTGCCCGTAATCCTAGCACTTTGGGAGGCTGAGGCAGGTGAATCACGAGGTCAAGAGATCAAGACCATCCTGTCTAACATGGTAAAACCCTATCTCTACTAAAAATACAAAAAAATTACTCAGCGTGGTGGCGGGCGCCTGTAGTTCCAGCTACTCAGGAGGCTGAGTCAAGAGACTGTTTAAAAAAAAAATTTATATAAAAATATCTGATCTAGTGAACATTTTTTGACCTAAGATGAACACGAATACATGAAATATATATATATATGTAAATATTAGTTCAAAAAATATAATTGAAGTCTGGAAACTGAACATAGATGAAGGCTACTCATCTTTTTCTCCTATTCCTATGGAATACGCACACATGTATACTTGTGTCATAATCTGAAAAGGAATCTCCAGCTAATAAACATCAGCTATAAGTATTTAATTTATCTGCACTATTTCATTATCATATGACGGTATGATGAAGAAGAATGACAAAGTATTAAATATATTAGGATGTTGGCCAGGCACGGTGGCTCACGCCTATAATCTCAGCACTTTGGGAGACTGAGGAGGGTGGATCACCTGAGGTCAGGAGTTCAAGACCAGCCTGGCCAACATGACAAAATCCCGTCTCTACTAAAAATACAAAAATTAGCCAGGCGTGGTGGCGGGTGCCTTTAATCCCAGCTACTCAGGAGGCTGAGGCAGGATAATCGAATGAACCCAGGAGGTGGAGGTTGCAGTGAGCCGAGATGGTACACCGTTGCACTCCAGCCTGGGTGACAGAGCGAGACTTGGTTTCAGAAAAAAAAAAGAAAAAAAAATATATATTAGGATGTTAAAAGGGACTTAATATTATTTGACATATTGAAAGAGTTGAGAGTCCGGGCATGATAGCTCATGCCTGTAATCCCAGCACTTTGGTAGGCTGAGGTGGGCAAATCACCTGAGGTCAGGAGTGCGAGACCAGCCTGGCCAACATGGCGAAACCCCATCTCTAGCGAAAATACAAAAATTAGCTGGGCGTGGTGGTGGGTGCCTGTGATCCCAGCTACTCAGGAGGCTGAGGCAGGAGAATCACTTGAACCTAGGAGGCAGAGGTTGCAGTGAGCTGAGATTGTGCCACTGCACTCCATCCTAGGTGACAAGAGTGAAACTCCATCTCAAAAAAAAAAAAAAAAAAAAAAGAGTTGAGATCCTTTTCTACATTATTACATTATCAGGAACTGGATTCTGTTTTTTAATACTATTTATACATTGTTTTTACATAGAAGCTAATTTCTAGTGGAAGTATACACTGCTGCAAGCTTTCTAAAGCAATTTGTTGGCAAGGTGGTTCACGCCTGTAATCCCAGCACTTTGAGAGGCCAAGGCAGGAGGATTGCCTGAGCCCAGGAGTTTGAAACCAGCCTGGGCAACATGGCAAAACTCTATCTATACTAAAAATACAAAAAATTAGCTGGGTGTGGTGGCCCAAGCCTGTAATCCCAGCTACTTGGGGGACCGAGGCAGGAGGATCACTTGAGCCTGCGAGGATGAGGCTGCAGTGAGCTCTGATGGTGCCACTGCACTCCAGCCTGGGAGACAGAGGCCTGGCCTCAAAAAAAAAAAAAAAAAAAAATTAAAGTAATTTGTTAATATGTATCAAAATCAATGTTATGCCTTCCAATTGAGCAATTTCTTCATTAGAAATATGGCTCAAGGAAACAGTCAGTTTGGAAAATAGTGAAAACTTGGAAACAAATCAAATATCCTCCAACAGGAGAAAGGTAAATTATACTGAATTTCAATATGGAATGTCTTTGTAAACATTAAACTTTGTATTATTAAGCATAGGGTTTTTGGAACACATTCTATGGCAATAGAATCCATAGAACTTCTCTTTGTCTAATGTTAACTTAAAGAAGTGCTTTACATTTCAACAAATTGGGATAAAAGGTATCTGTTCTTTGATCTGATAAACTTTTATCCAATATCTCTATGTTTTAGGCCCAGTACCTGGGTTACAAAGATGAATATAGTCCCAACCCTGGAGGTCTTCTAGGAAAGGCAGATGTGTAAACAAATAATTACACTGAAATATGAAGAATAAATACTGTAATAGAGATATATGTGTATTACAGAGTTGTATAAAGGAAGGAATCAGCAATTCTGCTTACATGGTCAAGGAAAGCTTCAAATAGTGGACATTTGAGTTAGGTTGGCATGGCTGGGAAGAGTATGTGTAGAAGAGTTAAGTTTGGCTGGGCACAGTGGCTCATGCCTGTAATCCCAGTAGTTGAGAGGCTGAGGTGGGCGGATCATGAGGTCAAGAGATCGAGACCATCCTGGCCAATATGGTGAAACCCCATCTACTAAAAATACAAAAATTAGCTGGGTGTGGTGGCACACACCTGTAGTCCCAGCTACTCAGGAGGCTGAGGCAGGAGAATCGCTTGAACCCAGGAGGCGGAGGTTGCAGTGAGCCGAGATTGCGTCACTGCACTCCAGCCTGGGCGACAGAGCGAGACTCCGTCTCAAAAAAAAAAAAGAAAAAAAAAAAGGTTTGTGTTTTATCCTCATGGCAAGGGAAAAGTTATTAGAGAGTTTTAGGAAGGGGCATAACATGGTAAAACTATGTTCGAATGATTACTCAGGATTTAGTATGGAGGCCACATTTGTGAGAATACTAGACGAGAGACATTAGGAGATCACTGCTATAGTTCAGGTACAATATTATACTGGTTGTGAATAAAGACGATGGGATGTCATTCAGAAACTTAGGAGGCAGGATTAACAAGTTTTATCAACCAGTTAGACTTGTCTTTCAGGGAAAAGAGGAAGAGTCATGTCCAGGTTCCTAACTTGTGTGACTACATTGATGGTGGTGCCATTAAATAGGATAAGTTAACCAAATATAAATGCAGAAGCAAATTTATGGGAGAAGAGGTGCTAATAGGATCTTCTGATAGAGAAATAGTTAAAAGCGGTCTGTAGCTTATTAAAAACATTTCATCCGGAGACCTAAACAGTAGTGAACTTTATGAATATAACATTGATTAGGGAGAGTATACAGAATTAGGAGAACCCTGGGGGAGACTGTATTTAGGGGGCAGAAGATTGAGAAGAAACATTAAGAGATAAGTAAAGATACAAGAGAGCAGTATCTTAAATGAAAATGGAATAGTGTTGTATTAGTTTGCTACTGTTGTGTAACAAATCATCACAAGCTTAATGGCTTAAAACAACGTTTATTAACTAACAGTTCCATAGGTCAGAAGTGTGGTGCACCATGGTTAGGTTCTTTGTTCAGGGTGTTAATAGGCTGAAATCAAGATGGTGGCCCCGCCGAGTTCTCATCTAGAAGCTCTTGGGAGAAATCCATCATCAAGTGCCTTCTGGTTGGAATAATCGCAGTTATAGGATGTAGGTTCTTTTTTAGCTTCTAGCCTGGAATCTTGGGAAGGCATCTTACAATTCTTCTTATCAGAAGTGTTTTATGAAGAATGCACAAATAAAATAGGACTTGAAAAGTGTGAGTTGGTCATTGGTGACTTTGATAATGTCAGTACCAAGAGCAATTTTTGTAGAATGGTAGGGGCAGAAGCCAGATTGCAGTAAGTTGGGGAGTTAACTGGAAGTAAGGAAGTTAACTGAGATCTAGAGGTTTCTTTCAAATAACCTGCCAGGAATGGGAATGAGAGAGTTGAGAATAATTAAACTAATGAGCTAGGTCTCAAGGAAACTAGAAGGAATGGGTTCTAGACCACAGATGGAGGGATTAATTGTGGTCTTGTAGGGAGACTCAGCTTCCTCTGAGAAAGGAGGAAAGGGAATATGGAAGGGAATACAGGTAAGTTTGTAAGGGAGGGCTTGCTGGTGGGCAGTAGGGAAATTGGAGACATTACTAGCTAATAGCCTCAGTATTCTTTTAGGAATTACAGACAAGAGAACTGGGTGCAGCAGCTCATGCCTGTAATCCTAACACTTTGCGAGGCCAAGGCGGGAGAATAACTGGAGGCCAGGCATTTGAGACTAGCCTGGGTGATGTGGCAGCACTCCATCGCCAGAAAAAAAAATAATAATAAAAATAAAAAATAAAAAAATAAAGAAAAGGAAAAAGGAAAGAAAAATTAGCTGGGTGTGGTGGTATATGCCGGTAGTCCTAGGTACTTGGGAGACTGAGGTGGGAGGATCTCTTGAGCCAAGGAGATCAAGGCTACAGTGAGAGCTATGATCGTGCCACTGAACTCTGGCTTGGGTGACTGAGCGAGCAAGACTCTGTCTGTATAAAAAGAAAAATGTTAGAGACAAGGTCTATAAAAAAGGGAGGTAAAATTGGAATTGCTACTTTGTGGTCAGGAGGCCCTTCATAAAATTATGGAGTGAATGAAACGAATTAACCCAAGACTAACAAAGAGAGAGTGAGAAACATAAAAAAAACCCAAGGTGCTCTCCAGATTGTCCACTAAGCCACATGTAGCTCACCTGGCTACCTTTTTGCTCCCTTTTCTCTTATTCTGTTCTCAAACTTAGTCATGTCTAGAATTACTTAACAGATCATCACTCAGAAGATGTGGACTTCCTGCATGTAAATTCCCTTAGCTTTTAACATTTTTAAAAGCTTTCTAGGTTACCTAGGGAATATTGAATAATTGACGAAAATTATTTGAATTTTTCTTTTCTTACACTGTGAGCTCTTTGAAGTCAAGGAACTTTGCATCTTTTTTTTTTTTCTTTTTTTTTTAAGGCAGGGTCTCACTCCGTTGCTCAGGCTGGGGTGCATTGACACAATGATGGCTCACTGCAGCCTCAACTTCCTGGGCTCAAGCAGTCCTCTCACCTCAGCCTCCTGAGTACCTGGGACCACAGGTGCACATCACCATGCTCAGCTAATTTTTAAATCTTTTGTAGAGATAAGGTCTCCCTATATTGCCTAGGCTGGTCTCAAACTCTTGGGCTCAAGCGATTCTCCTACTTCAGCCTCCCAAAGTTCTGGGATTACAGGCATGAGCTACCATGCCTGGCCACAGAATTTTGAGTCTTTTCAAACTCAAATCTTTACATTTGGTGCCTCTAGTACAGCCTGGCACATAGGGAACCCCTAGTTTATTTCTTTAGCTTAGATGACACAGACTTAAGGCTCCCCCTCCTATTTGGCCAGATGGTACTATTTTTTTCTCTTTACCTTTACGAATATATTATGTGTTTTGTAAACTTTAATAAATTTTTTTGAGGCAGAGTCTCACTGTCACCCAGGCTGTAGTGCAGTGGCACAATCACAGCTCACTGCAGCCTCAAACTCCCTGGGCTTTGGTGATGATTCCACCTTAGCCTCTCAAGTAGCTGGGACTATAGGCACATGCCACCATGCCTGGCTAATTTTTCTATTTGTGTTTTTGTAAGCTTTATGGAAGTACTGTATAACATGTACAGAAAATTACACAAAAAATAAGTGTTTAGTTTTCTGAATTTTCTTTGTTTTGAGACAGAGTCTTGTTCTGTTGTCAGGCTGGAGTGCGGTGGCGCGATCTCGGCTCACTGCAACCTCCACCTCCCGGGTTCCAGTGATTCTCCTGCCTCAGCCTCCCGAGTAGCTGGGACAACAGGCGTGTGCCACCACACCTGGCTAATTTTTGTATATTTAGTAGAGATGGCATTTCACCATGTTGGCTAGGATGGTCTCGATCTCTTGACCTTGTCATCCACCTGCCTCGGCCTCCCAAAGTGCTGGGATTACAGGCGTGAGCTACCGTGCCCAGCCTAGTTTTCTGAATTTTCAAAGTGAACACCCAGTTCAACAAACAGAATAAGTATGTCACCAGCATCACTGAAGTCCACTTTTATGTTCCCTTGCAATCATTATTTCCCTGTAAAGGCAATTACTATCTTGACTTCTAATACTGTCAGTTAGTTTTATTATAACTTTAAGTTGGAGGTTGCAGTGAGCTGTCATCACACCACTTCACTCCAGCCTACACAACAGAGCGAGACCCTGTCTCAAAAAAAAAGAAAAAAAAAAGGAACTTTAAGTGGAATCGTATAGCATGTAGTATATACTTTTTTGCATCAGGCATTTCACTCAGCATTGCATTCATGCAATTTGTGTATGCTGTTTTATACAGTTGGAGTCAGGCCAGGCACAGTGGCTCGCACATGTAATCTCAGCACTTTGGGAGGCCGAGGTGGGAGGATCACTTGAACTCAGGAATTTGAGATGAGCCTGGGCAACACGGCAAAACCCTCATCTCTACAAAAACATACAAAAATTAGCCAGGCATGGTAGCAGGCACCTGTAGTCCCAGCTACAAAAAATAAAAATAAAAAATGTTGGCATCTATTCATTATCTTTGCCTTATCATATTCCATTACATGAGTCCCTCACAAATTTATTTATCCATTCTGTTATAGATGGATATTTGGGTTGTTTTCAGGTTTGGCTATTATGAATAATGCTGCTTCGAACATATCTTGGTGAACATGTCTGCATTTCTATTGGGTGTATATCTAGAGGCTGAATTGCTGGGTCATAAGGTTTGTGAATGTTTAGCTTTAATAGATACTGCTAAATGATTTTGCATTGTGGTTGTATAGTTATACCAAATGATACTTTCACCAGCATTGTTTGAAAAATGGGTTGCTTAAAAAAAGGGGGAGTTGCTCCCATTCTTGCTAATGCTTGGTATTGTCTGCCTTTTCCAGTTTTAGCCATTCTGATTTTATTCTGCCTTTTTTTGTTTTTGTTGATTAGTGAGGTAGAGCACCTTTTCATATGCTTTTTGGTCATTTGAATATCTTTTGGTGAAGTCTTTTGCCTATTCTTGGGGGGATATTAACTCTTATTGATTTGTAGGAGTCCTTTATATATTCTGGTTACAAGTCTTTTGTTGAAAAAATATATATATATAGAGAGAGAGAGCATATATTTTCTCCCATTCTGTGAGTTTTTATTTGAATACTGTCTTACTTGTGGTTACTGGTTTTGTGACTTCTTTTTTTTTTTTTTCTTTTTGAGACACCCAGGCTGTGACACCCAGGCTGGAGTGCAGTGGCATGATCTCGGCTCACTGCAACCTCTGCCTCCTGGGTTGAAGCTATTCTCGTGCCTCAGTCTCCCGAGTAGCTGGGATTATAGGCACCTACCACCACACCCGACCTTTTTTTCTTTCTGTTGGTGTCCCGTTCCAGGATGGGACCTGTTTAATAAATTGTTGATTCTCCCAGGTTTTCTTTTAAGGGCTTTTTTGTTTATATTTTACAATTAGGCCTACAATCCATCTGGAATTGATTTTTGTATATAGTGTTGTAAGTGTAAAGGTCTCTTTTTTGCCATATGGATATTCAGTTGACTCGAATACCCTTTATTGAAAAGACCATCTTTTCATTACTGCATCATCTTTTCATTACTGTTACTGTTTTTGGAATTCTGGGGATCATACATAGATCCACCTATTTCTAGACTTTTAATTTTGTTCTGTTTATTTGCTTATCCTGTTCCAATAACCACACCTACAGGTCTTGATATCTGATAGTGTAAGTCCTCTAGGTTTGTTTGTTGCCACCTAGATTACCTTGGCATTTTTGGCCCTTTGTATATAAATTTAAGTTTAAGTCAACAAATATTTACTGATTTCCTATTTCTTATGTGGTAGGCACGGTGATAGGTGTTGCAAATATAGCTGTCAATAAGATAAGCTTGGTTCTTTCCTTATAGTTGGGAAAGCAACTCATATAGGATGAGAAGAGGGCCTGGGATGAAGTCCGGAGGAACTCAATATTTAAAGTCAGTTAGCAAAGAAGACAGAGAGAGAGAGAGCGTACAATCCCACATGTTAGAAAACTAAGAAAGGACAGCATGAAGGAAGGAGGAAAAGGGAAGAAGGTACAGTCATGTGTTGCTTGCCAACAAAGGGGATACTTTCTGAGAAATGCATTGTTAGGTGATTTTGTTGTTGTGTCAGTTGTCATAAAGTGTACTTACATAAACCTAGATGGTATAGCCTACTACCCACATAGGCTGTATAGTACAGCCTTTTGCTTCTAGCTTACAAACCTGTACAGCATGTTACCCTACAGAATGTTGTAGGCAGTTGTAACACAATGGTAGGTATTTGTATATCTAAACTTCAGAAGGGTACAGTAAAAATACAGTATAGGCTGGGCATGGTGGCTCATGCCTGTAATCCTAGCACTTTGGGAGGCTGAGGTGGGCGGATTGCCTGAGCTCAGGAGTTCAAGACCAGCCTGGGCAACATAGCGAAACTCCATCTCTACTAAAAATACAAAAAAAAAAAAAAAATTAACTGTGTGTGTGGTGGCAGGCGCCTGTAGTCCCAGCTACTTGGGAGGCTGAGGCATGAGAATTGCTTGAACCTGGGAGGCAGAGGTTGCAGTGAACCGCGATTGTGCCACTGCACTCCAGCCTGGGCAACAGAGTGAGACTCTGTCTCAAAACAAACAAAAAAAGGTATAAAAGATAAATATATATATATATAAAGGTACACATGTATAGGGTACTTACCATGAATTGAGCTTGCAGGAATGGAAGTTGTTTTGGTGTGAGTCAGTGAGTGAGCAGTAAATGAATGTGAAGGCATAGGATTTTACTATATACTACTGTAGACTTTATAAACTTAGGCCACACTAAATTTATAAAAAGAACTTTTCTTCAATAATAAACTGACCCCCCCTTCAAGAAAATTGACCTTAGCTTATTGCAATCTTTTAACTTTTTAAACTTAAAAATTTTTTTTTAAAAAATTGGCCAGGCGCAGTGGCTCACGCCTGTAAATCCCAGCACTTTGGGAGGCTGAGGTGGGCGGATCACAAGGTCAGGAGATGGAGACCATCCTGGCTAACATGGTGAAACCCCATCTTTACTAAAAATACAAAAAATTAGCCGGGTGTGGTGGAGTGCCCCTGTAGTCCCAGCTACTTGGGAGGCTGAGGCAGGAGAATGGTATGAACCCAGGAGGCTGAGCTGGCAGTGAGCTGAGATCATGCCACTGCACTCTAGCCTGGGCAACAGAGCAAGACTCCGTCTCAAAAGAAAAAAAAAATTTGACACTTGTAATAACAGCTTAAAATAAAAATACATTGTATAGCTATATTATATATATATATATTGGAGATGGAGTCTCACTCTGTTGTCCAGGCTGGAGTGCAGTGGTGTGATCTGGGCTCACTGCAACCTCCGCCTCCCGAGTTCAAGTGATTCTCCTGCCTCAGCCTCCAAAGTAGCTGGGACTACAGGTGCCTGCCACCACGCCCAGCTATTTTTTTTGTATTTTTAGTAGAGACAGAGTTTCACCATGTTGACCAAGGCTGGTCTCAAACTCCTGACCTCAAGTAATCTGCCTGCTTTGGCCTCCCGAAGTGCTGGGAATACAGGCATGAACCACCGCACCTGGCCCAAAAATATTTTTTATACCCTTATTCTATAAACGTTTTTCAACTCTTAAAATTTCTAATATTTTTTACTTTTTTATTTTTTATTTTTATTTTTGAGAAAGAGTCTCACTCTGTTGCCGAGGCTGGAGTGCAATTGCGTGATCTCAGCTCACTGCAACCTCCACCTCCCAACAAGTGATTCTCCTGCCTCAGCCTCCCGAGTAGTTGGGATTATAGGCATGCACCACCTTTCTACTAAAGAGTACACTGTAAAATAATGGTAAAAAGTAAATACATGAACCAATAACAGTAATTTATTATAATTATCAAGTATTTTGTACTGTACATAATTTTATATGCTGTAATTTTTTTTTTTTTTTTGAGACAGAGGCTCGCTCTGTCACCAGACTGGAGTGCAGTGGCATGATCTTAGCTCACTGCAACCTCCGCCTTCAGGGTTCAAGAGATTCTCCTGCCTCAGCCTCCCAAGTAGCTGGGACTACAGGCGCGTGCCACCATGCCCAGCTAATTTTTTTGTATTTTTAGTAGAGATGGGGTTTCACCATGTTGGCCAGGATGGTCTCAATCTCCTGACCTCGTGATCCGCCTGCCTCGGCCTCCCAAAGTGCTAGAATTACAGGCGTGAGCCACCACGCCTGGCCTTATGTGCTATAATTTTATAAAACTGGCAGCACAGTGGCTTTGTTTACACCAGTATCACAACAAATACATGAGTGATGCTTTTGCACTATGACATTGACAGCTACAAAGTGAGGAGGTGATTGGAATTTTTCAGCTTCATTATAATCTTTGGGACCACCATTGTGTATGTGGTTTGACTGAAATATTGTTAATGCTATGCATGACTGTATATCCAGAAAGTGTGGTCAGTTATGTCAATGTTGTTGCAAGGTCAAGCTAGATAGACCGACAAACATCCATTGGACTTAGCTCAGGGTGTCTATTATAATCTTGGAGAAACAATTTCTGTGGAAGGGCGGGGTATGTGTCTGTTATTTTGTGATGATAATCAAATAGTCTACATACTACTGAACATCATAAAAGCCAAAGTGGTTTCCTATTTTATACCACTCCCCTTCCCATCCTTGTGTCTGTTATTTCATGGTGATAATCAAATAGTCTACATACTACTGAACATCTTAAAAGCCAAAGTGGTTTTCTATTTTATACCACTCCCCTTCCCATCCTTGCAGCTGAGGGAAAATTAATTGCTCTTCTAAATGAATTTAATACTTACTTGAACCTGGCTGTTTTAAGTAATATAAAAATTATGCTTTATTCATCCATCCATTTATCCGTATATTCAGCAAGCATGTATAGTGCACCTACCAACTACCCAGGACATATAAGCATTGTGCTAGGGATGTAAGTAGGGAAGGAAAAGAAGGAAGGAAGCTCAAAATGATGTGTTTGACCCATGTACACTTGTCCTTTCTTATCTGTGGGTTCCATATCCACATATTCTTTGATTCAAACAACCACAGATCAAAAATATTTGGAAAAAAAGTGAATGCTTGCATTTGTACTGAACACGTACAAACTTTTTTTGTCATTATTCCCTAAACAATATAGTATAACAACTATTTACATAACACTTACATTGTATTAGGTATTATAAGTAACCTAGAGATGATTTAAAGTATACAGATAGATGTGCATAGGTTATATGCAAATACTATGCCATTTTATATAAGGAACTTACTTGAGCATCCATGGATTTTGATATTTGGTGGGGTAGGGGGTTTGGAACTAAGCCCACAAGATACCGAGGAATAACCATATATCTCAGTGAGTTAACTCTGCGAAGTATTTTTATGGCCTTTAATGGCTACTTGAAAGGGGTTTATGCTGTGAGGCAGAGGTTGCAGTGAGCCAAGATCACACCACTGCACTCCAGCCTAGGTGACAGAGCAAGACTTTGTCTCAAAGAAGAACAAAAACAAAAACAAAAAAAAGGATGGGGGGCAGTGGTTTATGGTGAAGTTCTGTGATCTGAAGATAAAATTTTAGAAAGTGCCTCTTTTTTGGCTAGGTGCGTTGGCTCACACCTGTAATCCCAGCCTTTGGGAAGCCGAGGCAGGCGGATCTCTTGAGGTCGAGAGTTCGAGACCAGCCTGGCGAACAAGGTGAAACCCCGTCTCTACTTAAAATATAAAAATTAGCCTGTAATCCCAGAACTTTGGGAGGCCAAGGTGGGTGGATCACCTGAGGTCGGGAGCTCGACACCAGCCTGACCAACATGGAGAAACCCCATGTCTACTAAAAATACAAAATTAGCCGGGCGTGGTGGCACATGCCTGTAATCCCAGCTACTCAGGAGGCTGAGGCAGGAGAATCACTGGAACCCGGGAGGCAAAGGTCATGGTGAGCTGAGATCACGCCACTGCATTCCAGCCTGGGCAACAAGAGCGAAACTCCGTCTCAAAACAAATAATAAAATAAAATAAAATAAAATAAAATAAAATAAAATAAAATAAAAAAAATAAAATAAAATAATTAGGCTTGGTGGTGCGTGCCTGGAGTCCCAACTACTCAAGACGCTGAGGCAGGAGAATTGCTTGAACCTGGGAGGTGGAGGTTGCAGTTAGCTGAGGTCGTGCCACTGCACTCCAGCTTGGGCAACACAGCAAGACTCTGTCTCAAAAAAAAAAATAAAAAAATAAAGAAGGTACATCTTTTATGGTTAAGTAAAAAAACAACATTTCAGTAGAAAAGGGCTTTGTTCTTGTTGAGGGTTCTCTGATAATTTTTTCTTTTCTTCGTACGTATTTATACCTTGGTGCTTATGTTCGAGTCATTTTCTTTTTAGATTTGAGGCTCATTTTAGGGAAAAAAAAAAAGCAGAGATTAGTTTATTTTTCAATACAATACAATCCCATTAAGTATGGGCAGTGTTAATTATGGTTTAACAAGGGTTAGAGCCAAAGTTTATTTTTGTCCGTTGTGCATATTAATAGACCTGCACTTGGAGTCAGGTGGATTAATAAATGCCCAGAGAAACCATTTCAAGTCATAACTTTGAAAGGAATAACTTAAAAATTTCTACGTTACTGATTAAAAGTTGACATCCTAGGCCGGGCGCGGTGGTTTACGCCTGTAATCCCAGCACTTTAGGAGGCTGAGGCGGGTGGATCATGAGGTCAGTAGATCAAGACACTCCTGGCTAACATGGTGAAGCCCCGTTTCTACTAAAAATATAAAAAATTAGCCGGGCATGGTGGTGGGTGCCTGAAACCCCAGCTACTTGGGAGGCTGAGGCAGGAGAAACGCTTGGACCCAGGAGGCGGAGGTTGCAGTGAGCCCGAGATTGTGCCACTGCACTCCAGCCTGGGCGACAGAGTGAGACTCCGTCTCAAAAAAAAAAAAAAAAGTTGACATCCTAATTTCAAATAATTTAAAAAATCTATTTCTTAAAGCTATAAGGATGTTATGAAGGATTATTTTATTTTAGAGTACTTGAAAATCCATTTCTTAAAGCTATAAAGACGTTATGAAGGGTATTTTTATTTAATTTTATTTATTTGTTTTTGTTTTTGAGACGGAGTCTCGCTCTGTCGCCCAGGCTGGAGTGCAGTGGCGCGATCTTGGCTCACTACAAGCTCCACCTTCCGGGTTCACGCCATTCTCCTGCCTCAGCCTCCCGAGTAGCCGGGACTAAAGGCACCCGCCACCACGCCCAACTAATTTTTTGTATTTTTAGTAGAGATGGGGTTTCACCGTGTTAGCCAGGATGGTCTCGATCTCCTGACCTCGTGATCTGCCTGCCTCAGCCTCCCAAAGTGCTGGGATTACAAGCTTGAGCCACCGTGCCTGGCCTATTTTATTTATTTGTGAGATGGAGTCTTGCCCTGTCTCCCAGGCTGGAGTGCAATGGTGCAGTCTCGGCTCACTGCAACCCCCGCCTCCCAGGTTTTAGTGATTCTCCTGCCTCAGCCTCCCGAGTAGATGGGATTACAGGCGCCTGTCACCATATCCGGCTAATTTTTTATAGTTTTAGTAGAGACGGGGTTTCACCGTGTTGGTCAGGCTGGTTTCAAACTCCTGAACTCAGGTGATCCACCCGCCTCGGCCTCCCAAAGTGCTGGGATTACAGGCATCAGCCACCGTGCCCGGCTATTTTATTTTAGTTAGAGTGCTTGAAAATGTGGCAAAAGTTTGGTAGGTTAGCAAAGTCTTCAGGAATAAAATTAACCTTGAGTTGATCCTTGCAAATTTTGGAATCCAAATAGTGACTACAGCACCTAGGCAAAAGTGGAGCTTTCTTTAGGAGGCTAGAGGAAAAGAAAAAATGGGAAATATAAGCTAAGGTCACATCACAGTAGGAATAAGTAAATATTTAGTTGTTTTACATAGATCTTTTGGTGGATTCATTCAAAATGATTCTTTTCTTGCAGACTTAGGCTAGAATCTTAGGGGGTCAAAAAATAGATTCTTGGCCAGGCACGGTGGCTCATGTCTGTAATCCCATCACTTTGGGAGGCCGAGGTGGGCAGATCACGAGGTCAGGAGTTTGAGACCAGCCTGACCACTGTCGTGAAACCTGTCTCTACTAAAAATACAAAAATAGCTGGGCATGGTGGCATGCGCCTGTAATCCCAGCTACTCAAGAGGCTGAGGCAGGAGAATCACTTGAACCTGGGAGGTGGAGGTTGCAGTGAGCCGAGATCACACCACTGCCCTCCAGCCTGGGTGACAGAGCGAGACTCAGTCTCAAAAAAAAAAAAAAAAAAAAGACTCTTTTCTTAGGTTTTTGTTTGTTTTAAGAAATAACTAGAAACAAAGATTACAATATGCTGCAAATCAGTGGTTTCTGGTAATACTTCAGTTCTGATTGGTGAAGAAGGGAAATAGAAAATTAAGACAATTTTAAATGATGACATTTTCAGTTACAAGTTCAATCAGCATAGTCATCAACTGACATTTATTGCTAACCCCTTGGGTGAGTGGCACTGAACCAAATCCCACAAGAAATATCTTCTGCCTACGTGAACAAACCGGTTCTTGAACTATTGCTCTCAGAAGCTATAGATAATAGCAGTTGATTTTAATATGTTGTGAGATTCTAGCCTTGGAATCGTGAGGTTAAAATAGGAAAAACCATACCAAAAAAAAAGTTTTTAATAGAAACTGGACCAGGCGTGGTGGCTTATGCCTGTAATCGCAGTACTTTGGGAGGCAGAGGCGGGTGGATCACAAGGTCAGGAGATTGAGACCATCCTGGCTAACACAGTGAAAGCCCGTTTCTACTAAAAATACAAAAAATTAGCTGGGCGTGGTGACACGTGCCTGTAGTCCCAGCTACTTGGGAGGCTGAGGCAGGAGAATTGCTTGAACCCAGGAGGCAGAGGTTGCAGTGAGCTGAGATCGCACCACTGTACTCCAGCCTAGGCAACAGAGAGACTCCATCTCAAAAAAAAGAAAAGAAAACTGTATCTACTGTTTGTCTTAAAGAAAGAAGTCATTGTCTTATGCAGTGTAACACTAAACATATACAATTGTTATTATTATTTTTTTGAGACAGAGTCTTATCTTACTCTGTCACCCAGGCTGCAGTGCAGTGGCCTGATCTCAGCTTACTGCAACCTCTACCTTCCAGGTTCAAGCGATTCTTCTGCCTCAGCCTCCTGAGTAGCTGGGATTACAGGCTGCCGCCACCATGCTCAGCTAATTTTTGTATTTTTAGTAGAGATGGGGTTTCACCATGTGGGCCAGGCTGGTCTCGGGCTCCTGACCTCAGGTGATCCGCCCTCCTCGGCCTCCCAAAGCACTGGGATTACAGGCATGAGCCACCCTGCCCGGCAACATACACAATTGTTTTTAAATATTTCACCAAATATTATTTTAGTATAGGAGTTGAATTTTATTTGAGTAATCCTTTGTATGAATAATGCAAGGTAAACTTTTATTTTGACAAGTAAAAATAAGGAGGTGAGTTGGTTCAGAACTTATCAGGTACAATCTTAAAATAAGTGATTTGTTCCTGCATTGAAAACTAAAATACAAGAAATCTGGTGGATGTCAAAAATTTATGACTAAAATCTATTTTTACCTGACCTCCAAGGTTGATATCACATTTAATATTAAGGTGTTTTTCATTCTATACTAAAAGTGATTCTTTTATGCCATCTCTGCTGAAAAATTTAAAAAAATTATTTAAGTGTTTAAGTATGGTAAGATTTTAAGTATCTAACATTCTCCAGTAGTTCTCCCTCCCTTGCCTATTCCTCTCCACCACAGTCTCTTTCTAGTAGGATTCCTATTGCTGGCTACCCAGTCATTACCATTCTAACCACTTAAGGTAGCTCTGCTTGGTTTATTTATTCTGAGTACTACAATTCAATTTCCCTTTATCCTGGCTTCCTATGGCAAGTTGACAAACCAGTTTATTTTTCTCCCTTTTATTTCAACAACTCGTGATTTAGATTGGTTAGGAGGATATAATGTAATCAGGACACAACCTTTTCCCCTCAGAATCTGTGTTTGTGAGACTTCCTCCTTTCCCGGCTGAACGTGCTGAAGTCAGACCGAGTACCTTGTGAAGGACTTCAGCCCCCACAGTTCCCTGTGTGCGCATGCCCTCTCATCTTACAGTTGTCAAAGTGCTTTTGCCAGAGCGGTCACATAATCAACCTGAAAGAAGAAAATAAATACTGTATACTTTTAAATTTTATCGATTCTTAAAAACTGGACACTCAAAGGTAACTGCTACTAAGATTTTGTTACTTGAAATTGGGTTATTGCATGTAAAAGAATATCTATTGTGTGTGGTGGGGGAGGGGAAGGAGGTATCTATTTCTCACTTTGCTGTAAATAAGAAAAAACAAAAACAAAAACAAAAAAACCCAAAAAACAAAAAACAACCCCAAGAACACAAAACAAACTATCCAGGCAGTTGCTGAGAGACGTTGACTACTACCTTTGTAAATTTTATGTTAATCTATTGCTTACCTTTTGTTTGAAAAGGTCTTATTTATTAAAGGTGGGTCTTGACCTTGACAGAGTGAATTTATGCAGAAAGAGAAATTTATATTTTTAAGGAGTGTTGAGAAGAGAAATGGTTGTTCCTGGTATAAAATTTTTAAAATTCAATGAATATATTAACATTGATTACAGCTACTATAAAATGTTCTGAGTCCAGCTTACTTTTTGGCTTTTTTGCTGAGGTGCAGCATTAATTTTTCCATGAAGAGCATGTAGTTTAAACTGAAGGCATTAACAACAAGCACTGATACAAGCAACCGGAAAAGCAGAGTGATATTAAAATTATAATCAAATGCCTATTTCAGCCATGATGATATGGCTATTATAAAGACAATTCTAGCTCACTGGAAGTGACTCAAATCTCAGATTATAATGGTTTACTGCAGCACTGTTTAAACCAAGTATGAAAATGTCTTTTTCTATGACCATCTTCTTTGGCAGCAATAGAACTTTGTGCTGTCTAAATCAAAGCTTCATTTGCCTCTTTGTATTGTATTTTGCAATACTGATCAAAGCCATTGTTTTAGACCAAGGGAACTGAGGAACATAAAAGCAATCTTACATAGATTTTATTGGTAGTAGCCAGCAATCTGTGTTGTATATTATATTGAGTTGGGTTTTTTTCCCTGGGGGGGTTGAAGGGAGGAAAGGCAGGGGAATGAGGAATAGAAGGGAGAGCAAGGTGGCTGCAAAGCATTTCCTTTAGCCCACCACTGTTTTGTGTATGAAACTTTGAAATAAAAGATACTAATGAACCATTTTAATGATAGTCTTTAATAAAATAATAGAACTACTTTTAATCCCATTTCTTGTCTGATATATTTTGCATAATAGTTAATATTTTCATTTTCTGATACATTGATTTTAACAATAATTATTATCATGAGGATGTCTAGAGGCAGAGCTTCTGTGTGTATCTGAATGCCTTTTCACAAGTGTCCTGAGAAAGATTCTCTCCAAGTATCTGGGTTAATTAACTGCATTAAATTTATTAATAACTTTGTTGCAATTGTACTGAATCATCATCTAAAAATAATTATATGTTTGGTCATATGCCCCTTTAACATTTCAAAATATTTGTTTTTAGGGTCTCAGCACTGTAATATTTATATATTTAAAGCAATTAACATGTTCTAAGGACAAGCTAACTACATGTATGGCAATCTCCGGGTTTTGAGTGATTAGTAATTTTCATCCTTGAATAAGAAAACAGGCTGTACGGTAGAGGTGAATATAGCCCTTCTCTGTGAGATGGAAAATACCATACACTCCTTATATGGCTAAATGAAGCAGTGATGGCAATGCACTATAATTACAATGTATGAAAATTTGGGACTTTGTACTCCTCTATTTTTAACACTTTTGCTAGCATATGGTAATTCAGGGTCTTCAAACCATAGTGTTTCGCTGCTAATACTAGTGATAAGAGAATGGATTCTAAATTTGCCAAAGTCTTGTGACCAAGACAGCAGCAGGAGGATTCAAAATTGAAAATCTGGCAACCCCAGAATTATCTTGACTGTCTACTTAAATCTCTGAGGGTTTTTTTAAAGCCCCACCCCCACCCTATCTCACAGGCGCTCGCTCGCTCGCGCGCACTCTCTCTCTAACCTTAAATCCAACCAGAAGCATTTCTCCACTCTGCAGAGAAATTCTTAGGCTCTTGTTGAGACCTGAAGCACTGAGATGCCAAGAAATCTCTTGTGCGGCAGAATTGGAGAGAAGAAAATTGGGGAATAAGCAGAAAAACCATAATCCTTAGAGTAACAAGAAGCAAGCACTTCCAAACGTTTCAGTAGGTTTTTACTTCTTTAAAAACGTTTTTTTTTTTTTTTTTTTTTTTAACTGTCTCCTAGCAAAATGGAGTAGCTGCAGCTACTGGGAGGCCAGAGAATGATTGTGCAGCTGAGTCCTTCTAACAAATGCCAAGGATTTCCTCCCTCGTGGTTCGCTGCAGCTAAATGAAACAATTACCAACGCAAGAAGGCAGTTTGCTAATCAAGAGGGCTAATACTGGGTTTTTTGTTTTGTTTTGTTTTGTTTTTTTAAAAAGTGTTCGAGCTGGGGAAGGGAGAAGAAAGGGTCTTGTGTGCGGTGTCTTTTTAACCTTGCTGAAGGACGCAGCAGTATTTATTGACGTATGCAAATAACTGGGGGAGGGTGGTGCTTGGGAAAAAACAGGAACCAGAATCAGTTTCTCTTTGCAGGGCGAACGCTCTGAGTTCCGGTGAAGGGAAAAGAGACGTGGCGAAATTGCTGTCTTTCTGTCTTATAAGCACATTTCTCACTAATACAGAAAAGGAACCAAGACATCTGAAAGGGTGAAGACGCTCTCACAGTATTTTTAGAGACCTTGCTCGACACCTTCCCTACCCCCCACCCAACAGCCCGACCTGTTCTTCTAAATGGGAGATTATGGATTTGCATTGCAATTGGCTAGTAGCGGTGGCGATGGATTTTCGCAAGTGAAACACCCGCCCGCTTCAGCGAGGGACATTCATGATCACATTGACAATAACGCGTCTCTCTTTTTTCCCGTTTCAGCTGCGCAAACCATGCAGGATGATTTACTGATGGACAAAAGCAAAACCCAGCCCCAGCCCCAGCAGCAGCAGCAGCGGCAGCAGCAGCAGCAGCCCCAACCTGAGTCCAGCGTATCCGAAGCCCCGTCCACGCCCCTCTCTTCAGAGACCCCCAAGCCGGAGGAAAACAGCGCAGTGCCGGCCCTCAGCCCAGCCGCTGCCCCCCCGGCCCCCAACGGCCCGGACAAGATGCAGATGGAATCACCGCTCCTGCCAGGCTTGAGTTTCCATCAGCCCCCTCAGCAGCCGCCGCCGCCTCAGGAGCCCGCGGCACCGGGCGCGTCGCTGTCGCCGTCCTTCGGCAGCACCTGGTCCACGGGCACCACCAACGCGGTAGAGGACAGCTTCTTCCAGGGGATCACCCCAGTCAACGGGACCATGCTCTTCCAGAACTTCCCGCACCATGTCAACCCAGTCTTCGGAGGCACTTTCTCCCCGCAGATTGGCCTGGCGCAGACCCAGCACCACCAGCAGCCGCCGCCGCCTGCGCCCGCGCCGCAGCCGGCACAGCCAGCGCAGCCCCCACAGGCGCAGCCCCCGCAGCAGCGCCGCTCACCCGCCAGCCCCAGCCAGGCGCCCTACGCGCAGAGGAGCGCCGCCGCGGCGTACGGCCACCAGCCCATCATGACCAGCAAGCCGTCCTCGTCTTCGGCGGTTGCAGCCGCTGCTGCCGCAGCCGCCGCCTCGTCGGCCTCGTCCAGCTGGAACACGCACCAAAGCGTGAATGCAGCCTGGAGCGCACCGTCCAACCCCTGGGGCGGCCTGCAGGCGGGCCGGGACCCTCGCCGGGCGGTCGGTGTGGGCGTGGGTGTGGGTGTCGGGGTGCCTTCCCCACTCAACCCCATCTCGCCGCTAAAAAAGCCCTTCTCCAGCAACGTGATCGCGCCGCCCAAGTTCCCTCGCGCGGCCCCCCTCACTTCCAAGTCCTGGATGGAGGATAACGCTTTCCGGACCGATAATGGTAACAATCTGTTGCCATTTCAGGTAATGCTCTGCTGCACCTGCACACTCCTTCCCCCTGCCCCGCTCCTTTTGCCCCTTCTCTGACTTTTAATTGTCCACCCGCTTATATTTAAAAAAGGCAGCAATGTCCAGCTCCTCTTTCCCCTGCCGAAGCCTCCAGTTCTTTAGGGCTGTTCCATTCTCGGAGGATGAGGTTGGGAGAACATTGTGATTACTGGAGGAATCGTATTCGTCCCTTCAGGGTAGAAGAAGCCTTTTTCTTTTAGTTTATTTTCCCCTTCATGGTGTTTGTACCTCTTATTTTGACTTTCTTTGACAAGGAAAGCTGCAAGTATGTGGCAAGGTGCCGGCATAGTCCCAGGATGAGTAGGCTGAGATTCCTATCATTTTGAGTAGCTACACATTTCAGGTTATGCAATCCTGAGCTCAGGGTGCCGCCTGCAAGCCGTCCACACCCAAACCACCCTGGCTTTACTCTTAAAGAGGTTAACAACCCTTGAGTGGTGCTATTTCAGACGGTTGCATATGCTCGGTTAAACTAATGTGAACACGTGTTTATGTCTCGCTAAGGTGCTAGAATCATTAATAACAATCAGCATATTGCCCCTGCTGGGAAAATTATGAGTGTGAGATTCCAATAAACACTCACAACTGTGTAAGGGAAGGAGGTGGAAGAGTGGAAATTCTAAGGGCAACCCTCTCCATGTTACCTAGAAGAAGGATTTTTTTTTTTTTTTCAGAGGTAAGAGACAATAGGACGTGACCTTCAGAGCCATATTGCAATGGAGTCTATTTGCTAGCTAGCACTGAAATATTTAAAGCTGCAGTGTCCTTCACCAGTTGGGTTAAGAAGACAATACAGATCAATTACATCATTTGAAACTGGGCAAAGTGAAAGTCTTGCAACTTTAATGAAAAATGAGTCCTGTGTCTTGGTGTTAAATGCCAATGAAAAACTCAGGAAATGCCCTAGACAAAAAGGTTGAAATGAAGAGTGTCCTTATTTCTGTTCTTGCTTTCTGATCTAGTCCACAGCCATAGCAGTTGGCAGTGTCCTGGGCATCTTGGGTTGGTCAAGGCGTAGTGCAGGTGTGTGTTCACAGGCGGCTTTTGCTCCCAGGCAAACACTTATCCTTCACTTAGAAGTTGATTTGGCTGTAAGCTTCTAGGCTCAGTTAAAGAAAAACGGGAGAGGGGAAGGCCTCCAACAAGACCCAATTTGGATGGTCAAGGAAATGAAGCAAAATCCTTTGAGGAGTGCTTGGTAGAGCTGACAGTTGGAGAGAGGTATAGTGTTAGGTGCAGATGCAGCCTTCATCTCTTTACATTACAGATGTTTGGAGTGGCTCCCATTCATGAAGGAAGAGATGAGGTTATTGAGAAGGACATGACTCTCTAGGCTGGAGTAATGATTTTTAACTTTGACAAGAGAGGATCTTCACAAGGAATTTTCACAAGGATCCTTCAGGAATGGAAGATTTCAATATTAAGTTATATTTTTTCCCATTCTAAAGTTTGTTTATTTTAATAAATTGAGATGTTGCAAGATGGGATTCATTTCATAGAGAAAAGGAGGAATTTGCTTTCTGGAATTTATGTGCTTATTTTTGGAGGGGGTAGAGCAGGGAGGCTGAATTTGGTAGGAAAGGCCCTCTTTTTCTAACATTCCCTCTCTTTATTCTCATGCTCCGTACCTGAGTTCAGTCTTAGAGGATAACCTAAAATCTTATAGGGAGTTTTGGGAGCTGATAATGTAGACAGATCTTGTTATCTTTTTCTGGGAGTTGACTCTGAATACAGCTAGCTATTGGTGAATTATCTCTTGGCATGGGGATTAGGGAGAGATTAAATCCACATAGTTTCCTCAAACCTGATATTGACGAGTAGTATAGGGATTGCCAGTTGTTACTCAGCAAACCATTCACCAATGATGCTAATAAGAGCCAAATGGACTGGATTGAGTTTAGTCTCATCTTTCCATCCCTGGTGATGCTATTGGATTGGCAAAAATGGCCAAAAGATTTGTAGGAGGACAGATTTGATTGAAAATTGAGCATTATTTATTTGGCCTCAGGAAGAATTACATATACATTATGTCTCATTTCTTTTTCATAAAACAAAACTTAGGGTTTTGGAGCAATTTTAGGATCAGAGGAGGAGGTTGGTTGTGCTTTGGCTGGGATATTAGACTTGGTTTCTGTTGATAACTGTACCAAGTTTGTCTTAGAAACAAAGAACACCTGAGTCTTGTGTGCAGAATTTTGTGTATGTGCATTTATTGAAATAATTTTTCTAAAAAAGGAAGAAAATATCTTAAGTGGTTTTGATGACTTTTTCAAAATATTTATTCTGGCAAATGTGATTTTATTTAAATCAGAGTTTATTTTATAGAATACCAACTTTATTTTTTATTTAACAGATTTTTGAGCTATTAATAAAAGAGTCTTTCTACAGTGATCTACTCTGATGTATGTTAAAATTTTTAAAGAAACCCATTCTACCCTGCACTGCTTCTTTTTTGCCAGTTTCTGCCAACACAATAGATTTTGAGTAGCTTTACTTACATGGCTTATATTGTAAAAGCAATCACTGTATTTTGTGTGTCTGTGTGTGACAATGTTTCACTTTTGTTGCCCAGGGTGGAGTGCAGTGGCATGATCTCGGCTCACTGCAACCTCTGCCTCCCGGTTTCAAGCAATTCTCCTGCCTCAGCCTCCCGAGTAGCTGGGATTACAGGCGTCTGCCACCACGCCTGGCTAATTTTTTATATTTTTAGTAGAAGCGGGGTTTCACCATGTTGACCAGGCTGGTCTTGAACTCCTGACCTCAGGTCATCCACCTGCCTTGGCCTCCCAGAGTGCTGGGATTATAGGCATGAGCCACCATGCCCAGCCTAGCAATCACTGTATTTGAATGTTGTTTTACAAACTATGATACTTCTTTATTCTAATGAAGTTGATTGGTTTCCCTGGGTTTTGGTGGCTGCTTTCTTAGGGATTACTTTTATCTAAAAGTCACTTCATTTCTATAAATAGGGAAACTGAGATCCTGAGAGGTAGAGTGACTGAACTCAGGTCCTACAGTTCTAGCTAATTTTGTTGTATGTGTCCTTAACGTCCATGTAGTGCAGGTGCTGTCAGGTAGAATTCACTTTAAATAAGATTCTCTTTGGACTCCATTCAAAGGGACTTAGTGAAGTTTTCTATTAGGCTGATGCATCTTGGTGATGTACCTCTCAGCAACAGAGCTCAAGAACAGAGAGGCACTCCACTGGGGGGAATTATATATGTGAATCTTTCTATATTTCTATAAGTCAAGGAAGCCTAGGTATGTATTAGTTTGATGCATAAGTAATTGTGGGTTTTACCATTATGGCAAAAAAGTAATGGCAAAACCCACAATTACTTATGCATCAATTTAATAAAAGGACTAGAGCTGAGATATTTTCTTTATGTTGTAAATTTGGGTTTAAATAGCATTGCTGTCAGGAAAAGTTTAGGAGGGACTTTTGAGAGCACCTATTCTAGACTACTATGCTCATTTTACAGAGGATAAAATCAAAGTCCCAACATGTGAGGTGACTTACCCAGGTTCAGGTTGATAATTTCTGTCACAAGCAAGCTTTGACAGCAGATTGCCTGTATTTAAATCTCCACTTTGCAAGTTATTGGCTTTGTAATCATGAACAAATTATATAAACATGCTGGTTCTCAATTTCTTCACCTGTAAAATGGGAATAATATTAGTTTTTTGCTTCATATGAGTTAAAATGTGAAACTAAATATAAAGTACATAGCACAGTGCCTGGCCCATAATAAAGTATCCCATAAATGTAGGGTTATGATTATTCCTATTGTAATGGTGACCATAGGCTTTGCATGATCTTGTCATAATACGGATTACTGATTTTTTTTTTTTTTTTTGAGACAGTGTCTCACCCTGTCACCCAGGCTGGAGTGCAGTGTGTGATGTTGGCTCACTGCAGCCTCCACCTCCTGGGTTCAAGTGATTCTCCTGCCTCAGCTTCCCAAGTAGCTGGAATTACAGGTGCCCACCACCACACCCAGCTAATTTTTGTATTTTTAGTAGAGATGGAATTTCGCCCTATTAGTCAGGCTGGTCTTGAACTCCTGACCTCAAGTGATTTGCCTGCCTTGGCCTACCAAAGTGAATTGCCGATTTTTCATACAGTGCATTCTAAATATCTCCAAACTTCAGCGTAATGCCATTTGTTCTTTTTTCCTATCTGATGGTACCTTCATGATCAGAGCCTTTGGCCATTGTAGTAATGTGATGATCCAGCATTTACCTATGGGCCAGGCCCTGTGCCAAGCACTTTACATATAGTTTCTCACTGAAACTCCTTTGAGATAGGAACTCCTTTGACATAGGAGGACTATTGTTATCCTTGCTTATTTTTTTGTTTTGTTTTTGTTTTTTGGGGGGACGGAGTCACGCTCTGTCGCCCATACTGGAATGCAGTGGCGTGATCTTGGCTCACTGCAAACCCTGCCTCCCCAGTTCAGGAGATTCTCCTGCCTCAGCCTCGTGAGTAGCTGGGATTACAGGTGCACGCTACCATGCCCAGCTAATTTTTATGTTTTTAGTAGAGATGGGGGTTTCACTGTGTTGGTCAGGCTGGTCTCGAACGCTTCACCTCGTGATCTGCCACCTTGGCCTCCCAAAGTGCTGGGATTACAGGCATGAGTCACTGTGCCCGGCCTATTATCCTTGTTATATTGACAAATAAATTGAGGTTCAGTGCATTTACACTGTTTGCTTAAGATCACAGCCAGTAATTGGCAAAGTTGCCTCCAGAGCCCATGGCTCCTACTCCCTTGACTATTCTACCTCTAGGACATCACTTAGTAGTGCAGTGTAGATGTAAGAAACTGGACTGAATCTGTACTTGACCCTGTGAGATACTCTGGAAGTTGTGTTTTTAAAAAATTTTGTATTTGTAGAAATGCAGAAAGAACAAAATACAGTGACTGTAAATATGCCACCATGAAGATTCACCGGTTATAATTTTTTCTGTTTACTTTATATATTTTTTAATATTATGAAATCAAAATCCCAAAATAGGAAGTGACTTACCCAGGTTCTGGTTGATAATTTGTCACAGAAGCAGGCTTTAGTAGCAGATTGCCTAGATTCAAATTTAATTTGGAAAAAAATTCAAATTATTCCATGCTTTCTGTCTGTATCTCTGCCTTTATCCCTCTCCTTTTTTTTTTTTTTTTTTGAGACAGTCTCACTCTGTTCCCCAAGCTGGAGTACAGTGGTATGATCTCAGCTTACCGCAACCTCCACCTCTGGCTTCAAGCAATTCTCCTGCCTCAGCCTCTCAAGTAGCTGGAACTACAGGCACGTGCCACCATGCCCGGCTGATTTTTGTATTTTTAATAGAGACAGGGTTTCACTATGTTGGCCAGGCTGGTCTCAAACTCCTGACCTCAAATGATCCACCCGCCTTGGCCTCCCAAAGTTCTGGGATTACAGGCATGAGCCACTGCACCCTGCCTATCCCTCTCCTTTTCCTTCTATTCCCAAGTTAAAGGTGATTGCAGGGAGTTTTATATTTTATGACATGTCTAGGTAATTATAACTTAGTATTAATTTTGCTGGTGGGTTATCAATAGCTGAGGAAGAAATTTCTTACATGAATTCATGGGAATACAGATGATATTAAAAACAAAACAAATATGCCTACTCATAATAAATTTTTAGGAAATATCATTATTTTTCGAGTAGTTTGTATTCCTTTTCCTTTTTTTTTTCAAGTAGTTTATGTTCTGTCCGTTTCCTTTTTTTTTGTTTTTTTAAAAGACAGAATCTGTCGCCCAAGCTGGAGTGCAGTGGCATGATCTTGGCTCACTGCAACCTCTGCCTTCCCTGTTCAAGCAATTCTCATTCCTCGACCTCCTTAGTAGCTAGAATTACAGGTGTACACCACCATGCCCCACTGGTTTTTGTATTTTTAGTAGAGACAGGGTGATGGGGTTTCACTGTGTTGGCCAGGCTAGTTTTGAACTCCTGACCTCGAGTTATCTGCCAGCCTTGGCCTCCCAAAGTGCTGGGATTAGAGGTGTGAGCCACCGCATCTGGCCCCCACTTTTTTTTTTAAGACCATCTTTTCAGGAGGTAATATAAATTGTCTTGTTTGTGCTTGCTTTTGAATAAGGATAGTATGACCTAGATTTAAGACTCTTCTCTAGTTGGTTTCTTAACTACTGTTTCAATGCAAAACCACTTTAAGGTCCACTCATCCCCACAAACTGTTTCATAACCTGTTATGACATGGTTGATATGAATGCCAGCAAAACCACATTATCTATTTTCTATTTAAAAGAGGGATTGGTTAGGAAATATTAGGTTTTTGTGCTACTAGAAACGTTAATATAAAACTATATACTTCAAAATTGCATGTTGAAAAGTGGTTAGCTTTGTTTAAACTCTTTATGACCTCGTCATGAGTTAGTACAAAAGAACCCTCTTAGAAATGTAATTTAGATATCCTCTGACAAAGACACAAATTTCTACTTACATAGCTTTCTCTATTGGTTAGCCAATTTGATGTATTTTTTTTTTTTTTTTTTTTTTTTTGAGATGGAGTTTCTCACTGTCACCCAGGCTGGAATGCAATGGCATGATCTCTGCTCACTGCAACCTCTGCCTCCCGGGTTCAAGCGATTCTCCTGCCTTAGCTTCCCGAGTAGCTGGGATTACAGGCGCCTGCCACCATGCCTGGCTAATTTTTTGTATTTTTAGTAGAGATGGGGTTTCACTATGTTGGCCAGGCTGGTCTTGAACTCACCTTGTGATCCGCCCGCCTCAGCCTTCCAAAGTGCTGGGATTACAGGTGTGAGCCACCATGCCCGGCCCAATTTGATGTATTTCAAGGGCTGTATAAGGTGTAATGCTGTCCAGTTGGAACTGGTTTTCATTGCTAAGTTGATTTTTTGTAGTGTTTTGATCTGCAGATATCAAAAGATTATGCTTTGTTGCTCAGGCATGGTGGCTCACGCCTATAATCCCAGCACTTTGGGAGGCCAAGGTGGGTGTATCACCTGAGGTCAGGAGTTCGAGACCAACCTGGCCAACATGGTGAAACCCTGTCTCTACTAAAAAACTACAAATATTAGCTGGGCGTGGTGGTGGGTGCCTGTAATCCCAGCTACTCGGGAAGTTGAGGCAGGAGAATCACTTGAAACCGGGAGGTGGAGGTTGCAGTGAGCCGAGATCGCGCCATTGCACTCCAGCCTGGGTGACAGAGCGAGACTCTGTCTTAAAAAAAAAAAGAAAAAGAAAAGAAAAGTTTGATTAAGCTGTGTGGGTTTTACTGAGGAAAGAGAATTAGATGGAGGGGAGCATACAGTAGGGGACAACCCATGAAGCTTGGAATAAGGAAGACACTGGTTAAAGCCTTGGCTCTATCACTAGTGATGAGGTCAAGTCACTTATCCAGTGATTCTTTTTCTCAGTCTGCGAAAATGGAGGGAAGGAGTGGGAGAGAGAGAGTGGACAGAAGGGAAAAGGAGGAGGTGGGAGGGGAGAGGGAGCCTAGCTTCAGGGTTTGGTTTGTGAGAGAATGTGTACAAAGTGTTCTGAAAATTATATACTGTTAGAGGAATACTGTTGTGGCTTTTGGATGCCTGCCTAACTTCTGTAATTGTAGTCAGAATTAGAGTTTAAAAGAGGAAATATTGTTGATATTCAGTAGTCCAAAGTTAAACACTAGCTGATGGCATATAGTGGAGGGGGCTAGAAAGAGGCATGGAAGAACATCAAAAGGCACTTTGTATATTACGGTGAGTGCCTATTCTAGAAAGCTAGTTGTGGTGGTCTGAAGACTAGGGAGTATATATAGACTTATGTCACACTAATGGTGGAGATCTGTGACTATCTGCTTGTGCTTATGGCTGACTCACCAATGTAAGTGTAAGGGTTTTGCTGGATCCATGAACATTTTAATTGGTGATGGGAGAAATGCTTAAACTCTTAATTTTCTGACTGCTATAAGGGTTGGGTTGATTTTGTTGGTTCTGGAGATATCAAAGGTCTAATTTGAATCTCCTTACCACCATTTCCCTGTAGGCCATGCCTGACTCTCTTTAGGGGCCAGTGTGGTTGTCAGAGTTAGAATTCAGGATGGAGCCTCAAGTTTTGATCTTGAGAGTTGAGGTAATATAGCCATAACTTATAGGAAGCTTTCCTGGGGAGGTTGCTATACTTGCAGTAGAAACCAGCTTCACAAGGAATTTTCTACACCTGGTCATTATACCTTGTGGTAGCTGCTTCTGTGAGGGTTCAAATGCTGCATTTCACCTATTAAACTTCGGTTCTGCTGCATTTAGTTTTCACACCCTTTAGTGTTCTTTATGGTGCTGGGCATTTAAACTTCTTAATGTGAAACCATTCTAATATTTGCATTTTGTGAACTTGAAATAGGAAAGTACTAGTGAATTAAAGTACTACAGTAACTTAGCATCTTGGAATAAAGCCTACTTTTCTCTCCTAAGAAGCACTATTATATAATTCTCAGAAATAATAAATATTATTATATAAATGCTTGTTGGCAGGCCTCAGAGGAGAGAAACAGAAATGGGCACAAAACAGCCTTTATATTATTTGAAGTGATCATAGAATTAATACACACAAAGGGAAGGAAACATTGTGTACTGATTATGTATGCATAGGACTATTGTGTGGCCAAATAGCTTCATTCCTCAAGCATTCAAACTCATTTCAAGGTCAAGATCAAAAACAAGTAACTCCCTGTCTGCAGTAACTCAGTGCAACTAATTAAATGGTCAATGCCATGAAGTAAATCAGTGCCTAGAAGTGCCTGACACTTAGTAGGTATTCATTAAATGAATGAATGAACATTTAAACCAAGTTATAATTTTGTCCTTTATCTTTACATATGGTATATTTAACATTTTTGTGACAGATTCTCCATTCTAGTATTTCTTTCTATTTTTTTTTTTTTTTAGACGGAGTTTCGCTGTCATTGCCCAGGCTGGAGTGCAATGGTGCGATCTTGGCTCACTGCAACCTCCGCCTCCTGGGTTCAAGCAATTCTCTTGCCTCAGCCTCCCAAGTAGCTGGGATTATAGGCATGTGCCACCATGCCCTGCTAATTTTGTATTTTTTTAGTAGAGATGGGGTTTCTCCATGTTGGTCAGGCTGGTCTCGAACTCCCGACCTCAGGTGATCCCCCCGCCTTGGCCTCCCAAAGTGTTGGGATTATAGGCGTGAGCCACCGTGCCTGGCCCATTCTAGTATTTCTATACAAGATACCTATAGAATATGGAAACATAGGTGGATGTACATAATATTATAAAGGACATCTTCAGTTTGTAAAAATATAAAATATTATGTTCCCCAGACTTTATGGATACCCCATAGTTCTGGCCTGTGACTTCATATGTGTAGGTTTGGTATGCCAAGAAGTAAGCAGAGTTCTTGCTTTGACATAAAAGGTTTATGACAGCCAATAAATGGGAACACTAGCTTATATCTTAAGAGTTAGATTTTTCTTTATCTCTTCATCATTGATCAACTCATTCTTTTGGAGATAATTTATCTTGTTATGGTGATTTGGTTTGTTTCTGACTTGTCATGTCGAGTTATTAACAATAGAACGGACTAGAATGAGAGGATAATTTTGACAATAACACTTAGAAATATTAAGGAGAAGGCTGGATGTGGCTGCCGAAGACTGTATTTGCAGCACTTTGGGGGGCCAAGGTGGGAGGATTGCTTGAGCCCAGGTGTTCAAAACCAGCTTGGGCAATATAGTGAGACCTTGTCTCTATAAAAAAAAAAATTTTTTTTTAAATTAGCTGGGCATGATGTCATATGCTTGTAGTTCTGGCTACTCAGGAGGCTGAGGCAGGAGGATTGCTTGAGCCCAGGTGTTCGAATCCAGCTTGGGCAACATAGTGAGACCCTGTCTCTATAAAAAAAAAAAAAAATTTTAAATTAGCTGGGCGTGATGTCATATGCTTGTAGTTCTAGCTACTCGGGAGGCTGAGGCAGGAGGACTGCTTGAGCCCAGGAGTTTGAGGTTATAGTGAGCCATGATTGTGCCACTGCATTCCAGCCTAGGTGACAGAGTGAGATCCTGTCTCTAAAAAAATTAAAATATTTTTTAAAAAATTGGCCGGGTGAGGTGGCTCACGCCTGTAATCCCAGCACTTTGGGAGGCCAAGGTGGGCAGATCATGAGGTCAGGAGTTCAAGACCAGCCTGACCAACATGATGAGACCCTGTCTCTACTAAAAATACAAAAATTAGCCAGGCGTGGTGGCATGCACCTGTAATCCCAGCTACTCAGGAGGCTGAGGCAGAAGAATTGCTTGAACCTGGGAGGTGGAGGTTGCAGTGAGCTGAGATTGCACCACTGCACTCTAGCCTGGGCGACAGAGCAA
>NW_026652278.1:41458928-41565102 GCF_009828535.3 Hylobates moloch
TATATATATACGTATATATATATATGAGGGAATTTTCTGGTTTGTTTGACAAAGAACAAGTTATAGTAGGCCCATTCAGGTAGTCATTAATTCCAGGCCTGTGAGATTAGAAAGCAGAGATATAGAAGGCAAATAATTTTCTATCTTAAAGATGTGGTAGGGTTTTTGAGGGCTGATTAGGGATGGGAGGGAATATTTCAGAGGAAACATCTTAGTGATCTGACAATCGAACCCCCTACTCAAACTCCAGGAGTCCTAGTTCTTAGGTTTCAGATAAGCAGCAACTAAAGGAGACAAGAGGTAAATGTATCTAGAAGCACCTCTCTTTTGCAATCTGGAGTGGAAAATTTATTTTCCTTTTTTGGACCAGAGAAATATAACCTAGATAAGCAGAGAATTAAAAATAGTGAAAACCAGTAAAGTTTATGAGTTTATGAGTTTATGGAGGAAAGGCTGAGAGATAATGTTTGGATCATTTATTATAAATCTGTTTCTGTGTTCGCATTTGATTTTATGGGTAGACTGTTCAACTCTTTGCTGCATCATTGTTTAAAGCAATTATAGGCTGCGTGTAGTGGCTCACACCTGTAATCTCAGCACTTTGTGAGGCCAAGGTGGGCAGATCACCTGAAGTCAGGAGTTCGAGACCAGGCTGGCAAACATGGTGAGACCCTGTCTCTACTAAAAATACAAAAAATTAGCCAGGTGTGGTGGTGCATGTCTGTAATCCCAGCTACTCAGAGGCTGAGGCATGAGAATAGCTTGAACCCGGGAGGTGGAGGTTGTAGTGAGCTGAGATTGCCCCACTGTATCCAGCCTGGGCGACAGAGTGAGATTTCATCTCAAAAAAATAAAAAAATAAAAAAAGTAAATAAAGATGTTGTAACCAGTAGTAGAATCCTGAGGTCAGATAAACAGTTAAGAAGGATGGCATTAGGTAGTATTTTTGTTAACCATATAACTATTAAAGAATTCCCTGATCAAAGGGATGAGATTTACATTGTTAAGTTTCTTTTGGCACCTGTGTTCAAAATCATAATCCATGTGCTCCAGCTTTTGGGTGTTGTATTATTTTGATGTCCTTCTCTAAACAGATACTACTAACACAAATATAGGGGACCAGAATGTCAGCACTGGCATCACACTTTCCACATAAATTATTTTATGTAATCCTTACACGTTCTTGTGAATTAGGGATTATTATCCTATTTGAGACTCAGAGAATATTACCTAACTGCAAGTAAGAACTCTCCTCCGCTCTCCCAATCTCAGACCACAGAGGTAACCAAGAGGGGAGTGCAGTCTCCCAGACCTTTTGTTTTGGAATCTCACAAACACACAACACTCTAGAGGAGGGGCCTATTAGTTTTCATTTTATAAAAATAGGACAAAGTGCCCATACTGTGCAACAACTTTGCTTTTCAGATGAACAAAGTATTATTTCTGCTTCCTTTCTGTGCATGTACCATATACAGATTTTGACAAAATTGGGGCTCAGTCAGGAGGCGCGGCAGTTCTGAAGGGGGAGGGGGCGGAGATCTGGGTTCGCTCCCCCCTCCCTGTTCCCTCCATCCCTTCTCCTCTTTCCAGGCCCCCACTCCACAGGCCCCTTCTCCCAGCTCCTGGCCCCTCCTGCAGGTCTCCTCCCTGAGCCCCCACTCTGCCCAGGTCAGCCCTGCTCTCTCTTGCCCCTCCCTCAATATGCCTTTGATGTTCTATTCTTTCCCCACATCTTCCCTAATTCCTCTTATGCTACATTGTCTTTATAGTATTCATCACTCTGTAATGAGCTGGTTTATTTTGTTTTGTTCTTCCACACCAGAATGTAGGCTCCACAAGGGCAAGGACTTTTTCACTGAAGTGTCTCCAGGGGCTGTGATAGTACCTGGGATATTTTGGGCCCATGGTAAATATTTGTTGAGTGTGTTGATGATTTACATTTACAAATGGCTGATTAGGCATTTATTGGTCATTTACATGTAGCTACCAGTGTGAGTAATTAAAACATTTAGCTGGTTTCTTCCAGGTGTAAGGCTGGTAGGAATTAAAGTTGAACCATACATTTCCTGTTTTGAGACAACTCCCTGACAAACATGTATTAAAATATAGAATGATAAGGTCTAAAACAAGAGAGTGTTGTGTGCAACAAAGAAGAGTTTGTACTTGAATCAGACAAAGGAATGATTAAATTTGTGTGTGGTTGGGAAGCCTCTAGGAAAGTCTTCAATAGTTTAAGATATTTTCGGAGGTTTTTTTTGTTTGTTTGTTTTTGTTTTTGTTGTTGTTATTTTTTTTTTTTTGAGATGGACCCTCGCTCTGTTGCCCAGGCTGGAGTGCATTGGTGCAATCTCGGCTCACTGCAACCTCTGCCTCCTGGGTTCAAGCAATTCTCCTGCCTCAGTCTCCTGAGTAGCTTGGATTACAGGTGCTTGCCACAACGCCTGGCTAATTTTTGTATTTTCAGTAGAGATTGGATTTCACCATGTTGGTCAGACTGGTCTCTAACTCCTGACCTCGTGATCCACCTGCCTCGGCCTCCCAAAGTGCTGGGATTATAGGCGTGAGCCACTGCACCCGGCCAATTGCCCGTGATTCTATTAATCAGATACAAATACTCTTAATGTTTTGGTGCATTTTCTGTTAATTATTTCTTTTTTGTGTCTGTGTAATGTAATTTACATAGTGGAGATCATTCTGTTTATGCAGATTTACAGTTTTATAGCCATATTTTTAACATTTTATATAATTTATAAATATTTTGATGATTGCATAATATTCCATTATGGGAATCCATTATAACAAAATGTTAACAATCCATTATACAAAATGTTTTCGTATTTGGGGGATTTAGATAGATTGTTTTGTTGTTTTGGTTTTGTTTTGTTTTGTTTCATTTGAGATAGAGTCTTGCATTGTTGCCCAGGCTGGACTCCAACTGGGTTCAAGAGATCCTCCCAACTCAGCCTTTCAAGTAGCTAGGACTATAGGCATGTGCTACCATACTCAGCTCTTTTCAGTTTTTGAATATTGAACATAATGCTGTCATGAACATCTTTGGGCATCATAATACTTTATTTAGAGGTGAGTGGGCAGAGTTTGACAGGCAGATCAGAAAATGGGGTAGGAGGCTGGGCACGGTGGCTCATGCCTGTAATCCCAGCACTTTGGGAGGCTGAGGTGGGCAGATCATGAGGTCAAGAGATTGAGACCATCCTGCCCAACATGGTACAACCCCATCTCTACTAAAAATACAAAAATTAGCTGGGCATGGTGGCGCACACCTGTAGTCCCAGCTACTCAGGAGGGTAAGGCAGGAGAATCGCTTGAACCCGGGAGGTGGAGGTTCCAGTGAGCCGAGATCGCTTCATTGCATTCCAGCCTGGCGACAGAGCACGACTCCGCCTCAAAAAATAAAAAAAAAGAAAGAAAATGGGGTAGAGTTCATTTTTTAAAAATTTATATATAATATATAAATTATTAAATATATAAAAATATGTATTTTTTAAATATATATATATAAAGTTATATATAGTGTTTTTTTTTTTAGAAGTCACGTGGTCTTGCTCTGTCACTCAGGCCAGAGTGCAGTGGCATGATCATAGCTCACTGCAACCTCAGACCCCTGGACTCAAGCGATCCTCCTGCCTCAGCCTTCCTGGTAGCTAGGACTACAGGCGCATACCACCATGCCCAGCTAATTTTTAAATTTTTTGTAGAGACAGGATCTTGAACTCCTGGGCTTAAACAATCCTTTCACCTCAGCCTCCCAAAGTGCTGGGATTACAGGCATGAGCCACCATGCTCAGCCAGGGTTGTTGTTGTTTTTTTTTTTCAGCGGAGGCACTAGCTTGTGTACAGGCAAGAAACAACATGGTGTGCTGAGACAGCAAGAGATTTAGGGTAGGGGTTAGGCAAGAGAGAGATGAGGCTGGAGAAGTAGATAGGTGCCACCAGATCACAAAGAGTATTCTAGCATTCCGTGTCTTCAGCTTTCTCGAGTGAGGAACATTGAAGGATTTTTAAGCTGAGAAACATAGCTATTGTAAGGCTTTTTTAAGTTGGTGAGTGAAGTGATCACATCTTTATTTCAGAATGATTACTCTAGGATATCTTTGTCAGGAACCAAACTCAGGAAACCAGTTAACATGGGAGAACCTAAAGTGATTAAAAGGAAGGGACAGATTTAAGCAACAATCAGGGGCGCGGTGGCTCACTCCTGTAATCCTGGCACTTTGGGAGGCCATGGTGGGTGGAACACTTGAGGTCAGGAATTCGACACCAGCTTGGCCAACTTGGTGAAACCCCATCTCTACTAAAAATACAAAATTAGGCTAGGCGTGGTGGTTTACACCTGTAATCCCAGCACTATGAGAGGCCAAGGTGGGTGGATCACAAGGTCAGGAGTTGGAGACCAACCTGGCCAAAGAGACCAACCTAGCCAACATGGTGAAACCCCGTCTCTACTAAAAATACAAAAATTAGCCTGGTGTGGTGGCAGGCGCCTGTAATCCAAGCTACTCAGGAGGCTGAGGCAGGAGAATTGCTTGAATCTGGGAGTTGGAGGTTGCAGTGAGCTGAGATTCCATCATTGCACTCCAGCCTGGGCAAGAGAGTGAGACTCTGACTCAAAAAAAAAAAAAAAAAAAATTACAAAAATTAGCCAGGCGTGGTGGCAGGTGCCTGTAATGCCAGCTGCTTGAGGGGCTGAGGCAGGAGAATAGCTTGAACCCAGAAGGCGGAGGTTGCAGTGATCCGAGATTGTGCCACTGCACTCCAGCCTGGGTGACAGCGAGACTCTGTCTCAAAAAAAAAAAGTAATTAGGAGGTCACCTGGAAGGACTTGGTGATTACTTTACTTGCATGTAGGAAATAAAGGAGAATGAGGAGTCTAGAATGACTACCAGGTTTTTGGTTTAGGCAGCTGGGGAAAATCATTTAGAGGTGGAAATGGTTAATAGTGGCAGATTAGAATTTTCATGACTCATAAATCAGGTGGGTTTTAGAGTGGAGGAATTTCAGAAAGGAAAGCCGTGTGTTGGGTGTATTTGAACAAGTGATTTGACATCTCTTACCCACCCATGATTTTGTGTGATTCTTAATGTGTGGAAAGGAAAACCTTATTAGGATAGATTACTTTGTGGACTACTTATTAGAACACTACATCTTAGAGAAGGAACAACTACCATTCTAAGTCAAGAGCTTTTTCTGACTCTAGTCTGATTTTCCTAAATTGTACCCTGAGAATTAGAGTATGTGTTAGTTGATTAGTCATGTTGTTTGTGGGTTATAGCATGGCATTGCAAAGGACAATAAGGAATTCCTAACCAATTAATCATGTGGAAGGATTATACGCAATAAAAGAAATGAAAACTGCCGTCCTTTTATTTAAGTTGAATAAAATCACTGATAAATCAGTGGATGTTATTATATTAGCCAGTCTGAGATATCATTAATAAGATCTTAGCAAAGTTGAAATTCGACCTTATGGAATTTAGTTCTGCTGTTCTAATACAAGGCTTAGTTTTCTAAATGGGTATAAAGGTGAAGAAATGCTTTGCAGCTTGGGGTGTGTAGAGTCATAGGTTGATGAGCTTTGAGGCAGAGGTGGGGAAAAGGGTACAGGAGCCATCAGAACTGCATTTTATGTGTCCATTCGTATTTCCAGGGAGAGAAGTGAGCTGTAACATTCATTAAATTTTCAAAGGGGTCCATAACTTAAAAATGGTTAAGAATTACAGATACAGAGTAAAAGCACTGCTACATGGCACCCAACAACGTGGCACCCAATGCAAAGTTTTAAGATTTTTAAACGTAGACATCTCTTAAAATTTCTCTTTTTCCCTCTTCAGAGCTGAGAGAATTCCTGCTGAACTTTGATAACTTTTTAAATAAATAAAACCTGATTGCTGTTGTATCTAGCTTTTTCTAAATTCAAATCTAGCAAATTCACATTACTTTTCATCAAATAATTTTTTGGCATTCATTTCATTGGTTTGCATATATTTAAGTCACATAATTACAATAATACTGACATTAAAAAGGTTTAGAACTGAGTGCAGTGGCTCATACCTGTAATCCCAGCACTTTGGGAGGCTGAGGTGGGTGGATTGCTTGAACTCAGTAGTTCGAGACCAGCCTGGGCAACATAGCAAGATCCCATCTCTACAAAAGTTAAAAAAAAAAAAAAAAAAGAGGTTTGGAGACAAACCTCTACCATCTCTAGGTAAGCTTGCAATTCATCTGGTGGACAGAAATTTATGATCTTATTGGTCAAGACTGTTGAATGTGCTGTGGATATTTTTTATAGGGAAGATAAAATGCAGAGGTTAATCTGGAAAGTCAGGTAAGTGAACGTCTTCGATGGGGTAATTTATAAATAATAGAAATTTTAATACTTCTCACAATTATAGAGGGTAGAAAGTCCAAGATAAAGACACTAGCTGATTCATTGTCTGGTAAAGGCTCGTTCTCTGCTTCATGAATGGTGCTTCTTTCTGTGTCCTCACATGGTAGAAGGGGCAAACACACACCCTTCAATCAATGTCTCTCTCTCTCTCTCTCTCTCCCTCTTTTAAGAGATGGGGTCTCATTGTACTGCCTAGTCTGGACTTGAACTCCTGGGCTCAAGCTATCCTCCTGCCTCAGCCTTCTGTGTAGCTGGGACTACAAGCCCCTCTTTCTTATAAAAGCTCTAACCCCATTAATGAGGGCAGAGCCTCCATGACTTAATTACTTCCCCGAAGGCCCCACCTCTTAATACTATCACAATGGGGAGTAAATTTCAACATGTGCATTTTGGGGATATACCACATTCAGACCACAGCAGCAAAGCTTAAGCTGTAGTAGATGCTTATTATATATTTGAATAAATAAATGAATTTGAAAGTTTTTTTTCTTTTTCTTTTTCTTTTTTTTTTTTTTTGAGATGGAGTCTTGCTCTGTTGTCCAGGCTGGAGTGCACTGGCGTGATCTCGTCTCACTGCAGGCTTTGCCTCCCAGGCTCAAGAGATTCTCCTGCCTCAGCCTCCTGAGTAGCTGGGATTACAGGCACCTGCCACCATTGCCAGCTATTTTTTGTATTTTTAGTAGAGATGGGGTTTCATCATATTGTCCAGGGTGGTCTCGAACTTCTGACCTCAAGTGATCCACCCACCACGGTCTCCCAAAATGCTGGGATTACAGGCATGAGTCACCACGCCTGGCCTGAAAGTTTTGATTCAAGAGTGAGATGTTGTTACATTTCTGGTACAGGAGTTATAACTCAGAAATATTAACTTGTCAGGTATTGCTGTTTGTACAAATGACCTCCTCTCTTTAGGGGAACATTTCTACTCTCTGCATTCACTTATTTGGTGGTGTTATGACCTTAGGTCTGTTCCTACTATTGTAACCTAATGAAAGGAGTGGAAAGTAGAGTTGGGGAAAGGAGTAGGAGTTGATTTATGGAGCAGAGGGGCATCTGTGAGAGCCCTAGTTCCTGGATCTCACCGGTAGACCTTCAACTCAGAGAAGCATGCTAGACTTGTAGATGATGTAGGGTTTTTTGTGTCTTTGTTTAGCTTTGTAACCAATTATCTACTACTTACAGGCTAGAATGGAAACCTAACCATCATCTGTTACTTTGTTTCTATTGGTAAAAAGCCAGTTTAACAAAAGAGCATTTCGGAATGCAATTTGTTTAAGATGTTTAACATCAAGGCCTGGTAAGAACAATTGACTAGATTTTGCCAGTTCTACAGCATCATGGTCTATGTATATGTAAATGAAAACAAAAGGATCCTGTCTTGTTTACTTGTTTTGGAAGGAGATTTTTTTTTTTTTAACATGACAGTTTAAGGTGTAGGTTTACCAGGTACTTCATTGCCACAGTGCTCATTCAAAAGGGAAAAAGTTATCTGGGTGGGATGGGGGTGGGGTGGGGAAGGCTTTACTATTAATGCCATCTATGGAATGGCATTATCAAAATAGTTGAATCTAATTAAAAATCATTGGCTCTTATGCTGCAGAAACACAATCTAAATAATTTCAATGATTTTACAATGCTGATGAAACATTATTTTGAATATTTGCCAAATTAAACTTTGTGTTAATTTGAAACAGAACAAAGACAGACTAATTGTGCTAATACTTCAGGTGGTTACAAACTAAAAGTTTTAGTGAATGGAAAGTTTTAAATTTTACCTTCATACGCATTACAAATTTAACATTTTAGAAGATTTGGGGCTGGGTGGGAGATTGATTTTCTTTTTTTTTTTTTTTTGAGACGGAATCTCTGTCGCCCAGTCTGCAGTGCAGTGGCCCAATCTCCGCTCACTGCAACCTCCACCTCCTGGGTTCAAACACTTCTGGCTCAGCCTCCGGAGTAGCTGGGACGACAGGCATGCGCCACCACACTTGGCTAATTTTTCTATTTTTAGCAGAGATGGGGTTTTGCCCCATTGGCCAGGCTGGTGTCGAACTCCTGACCTCAGGTGATCTGCCCGCTTCAGCCTCCCAAAGTGTTGGGATTACAGGCCTGAGCCACCATGCCCGGCCTGGAGATTGACTTTTGTCATATTTTGATCTAGAATTTCTCAACATTTCAAAGATATGAGCTCATCAGAAGGTAATAAAATTATTTAGTTAACATTTTAGAGCTTACTGCCTGTTTTCTACTTATTTGCCAGTGTAGATGATTCTGTTTTACCTATTAACTCTGGTGTGATCTAGAATATGAAATGTTATTCCAGAGTAGCTATTTTAAGGTAGGTGAATCATGCAGGTATAACACAAGGTTTTCATTTTAAAATGTAACGGGATAGCTGATATTCTGCTTTAGGCTGAGATTCGTTATATGTGAAAAGTAGAAAACAACTTTTAGGAAATTACAGCTTAAGGTAAAAAATTCAAAGCCTGTGGTTAGGATTAAAGGCAGAAAAATCTCTTGATAGTGAATTTATTCCTTCACATTGTGAGGTATAATGGAAGGTTGAAGCATTCAAGGGGGTTGAGGTGACATATTCTGTTAGTGGGACATAAATAATAGAGAATGTATTGAATACTGAGACATCAAAGGACACTGAAAGACAGAGAAGATTTCAGCAAACAGGACAAAGCTGGGTAAAAGGATGCTTCAGCTTTTGTTACAATAATTAAATATTTAAAAGGGCAGCCATTTTATACAGTCCAAGAAGTTAAGCAGTTGCCCATTTTATATTCCAGTTTTATGCAAGCAAGCCATAGGCAAGCAAGCTGATATTAGGAATTTATATTAAGAATTTTCTTCTAGGGGTGTCATAAGCAAGTTCAAAACCGAATCTTTTAATCTCTTGGGCCATGATCATAATATTCATGATGCCCCAAAGACACTTCATGTTTGTTCTAAACCATCAAAGAAAGTATGTTCAACATAATTTGCATTGCACATATTATTTATAATCTGGACTGATGGCTTTTTACAGTAGTCAGTATCGTAAAAAGATAAACTATATAGAAAAGTTATGCACTATAGGTCTATGTTCACCTGAGCCTTAGGAAGTCGAGGCTGCAGCAAGCTGTGATCACACCACTGCACTCCAGCCTGGGTGGCAGATTGAGACCCTGTCTGAAAAGAAAAAAAAAAGAAAAGGTGGGGAAGTGGAACTGCTGTGAGGTAAGGCCCTGGAGTGAATGAGAGCATCTCTTCATGCTATAGCGCACCCTATGACAATTTCTATTGTTCTTACTCTATAGGATTCACAAAAGGTCTTTGTTTGACAGTGTATGTTGGCCTACTGTGGGTAGTTAGTTCACTTGTGGGTAGGCTGAAGAACAGGATCTATGCTTGTAATGGTTTTCATTAAAACACAGACCCAGGTCTCAATTTTTTATATACCTAGGCATACACATATGCACATATATCCATGCATCCTGTAAGATTGAGTAGGAGACATCTTCAGCTGGCCATGTAATGGCAAAGTCGTATCAGTGATCTAAAAGTCAAAATTTCTCTTTGATTTTGTTTTTGGTGTTTGTTTGTTTTTGAGATGGAGTCTTGCTCTTTCGCCCAGGCTGGAGTGCAGTGGCACGATCTCAGCTCACTGCAACCTCCACCTCCCAGGTTCAAGCGATTCTCCTGCCTTAGCTTCCCAAGTAGCTGGGATTACAGGTGTGTGCCACCACTCTGGGCTAATTTTTGTATTTTTAGTAGAGATGAGGTTTCACCATGTTGGTCAGGCTGGTCTCAAACTCCTGACCTCGTGATCTGCCCACCTCGGCCTCCCAAAGTGCTGGGATTACAGGTGTGAGCCACTGTGCCTGGCCTTGTTGTTTTTTGAGATAGGGTCTCACTCTTTTACCCAGGCTGCAGCGTACTGGTGTGTAATCACAGCTCACTGAAGCCTTGACTTCCTGGGATCAGGTGATCCTCCCACCTCAGCCTCCCGAGTAGCTAGGACTACAGGTGTGGACCATCATGTGCAGATAATTTTTTGTATTTTTTGTAGAAACGGGGTTTTGCCATGTTGGCCTAGCTGGTCTTGAACTCCTGGGCTCAAGCTGTTTTACTGCCTCAGTTTCACAAAGTCCTGGAATTACAGGCCCGATCTCTTTGATTTTGAAATATTGTTTTGTCAGTGGTCATTTATGATCGTTTGTTGTTAAAATGAATTTGTTTTTTTTTGAGGTGCAGTTTTGCGCTTGTTGCCCAGGCTGGAGTGCAATGGCACGATCTTGGCTCACTGCAATCTGTGCCTCCCAGGTTCAAGTGATTCTCCTGCCTCAGCCTCCTGAGTAGCTGAGATTACAGGCATGTGCCACCACGCCCAGCTAATTTTTGTATTTTTAGTAGAGACGGGGTTCCTCCATGTTGGTCATGCTGGTCTCAAACTCCTGACCTCAGGTGATCCACCCACCTTGGCCTCCCAAAGTGCTGGGATTACAGGCATGAGCCACCACGCCCAGCTTGTTAATATGAATTTAATTTGATTTCTTGAGTACTCATTGATGGTAGAGATTTGAAAAGCATGCTGGGAGTCAAAGTTGCAGAATTTATTGTGAATCATCATATTGATAAATCAATTAAATATGTTACTATTTAGATGCCACCATAGTGGTTTATGTCATTAGTGCATGGCTCTCAAGTTGGGATTTTTATTTCATGCCTGTATGTGTGTGTGTGTGTGTGTGTGTGTGTGTATTTTTTTTTTTTTTTTTTGAGACAGAGTCTTGCTGTGTTGCCAGGCTGGAGTGCAGTGGCATGATCTCGGCTCACTGCAACCTCCGCCTCCCAGGTTCAAGTGATTCTCTTGCCTCAGCCTCCCGAGTAGCTCGGACTACAGGCGCATACCACTACGCCCAGCTAATTTTTGTGTTTTTAGTAGAGATGGGGTTTCACCATGTTGGCCAGTATGATCTTGATCTCTTGACCTTGTGATCCGTGCTCCTCGGCCTCCCAAAATACTGGGATTACAGGTGTGAGCCACAGCACCCAGCCATCAAAATATATATATTTTTAAATGATTTTAATTCTGATGTTCTAGTTCAGGTTTCATAGGATTTGGAGAGTATCTGATATCTTCATTTATTAAAAAAAAAAATCAGCTGGGCACGGTGGCTCAGGCCTGTAATCCCAACACTTTGGGAGGCCGAGGCAGGTGGATCATGAGGTCAGGAGATGGAGACCATCCTGGCCAACATGGTGAAACCCTGTCTCTGCTAAAAATACAAAAATTAGCTGCATGTGGTGGTGCGCGCCTGTAGTTCCAGCCTACTCAGGAGGCTGAGGCAGGAGAATCGCTTGAACTTGGGAGGTGGAGGTTGCAGTAAGCCAAGATCGTGCCACTGCACTCCAGCCTGGTGACAGAGCGAGACTCGTTCTCCAAAAAAAAAAGAAAAAAGAAAAGCCGGGCGCCGTGGCTCATGACTTTGGGAGGCTGAGGCGGACAGATGACGAGGTCAGGAGTTCAAGACCAGCCTGGCCAACACGGTGAAACCCCATCTCTACTAAAAATACAGATAATTAGCTGGGTGTAGTGGTGGGCGCCTGTAATCCCAGCTACTCAGAAGGCAGAGGCAGGAGAATCGTTTGAACCTGGGAGGTGGAGGTTGCAGTGAGTCAAGATCATGCCACTGTACTGCAGCCTGGTGACAGCGTGAGACTCCATCTTAAAAAAAAAAAAAAAAAAAAAGCCAGGTGCAGTGACTCATGCCACTATGCCAACTGGGCGTAGTGTTGGGCACCTGTAATCCCAGCTACTTGGGAGGCAGAGGCAGGAGAATCGATTGAACCCAGGAGGTGGAAGTTGCAGTGAACTGAGATTGCACTACTGCACTCTAGCCCAGGCAACAGAGTGAGACTCCGTCTCAAAAAAAAAAAAAAAATCTTGACTTGGCACTGTGGCTCACGTCCGTGATGCCAGCACTTTGGGTGGCCAAGGTGGGTGGATCACTTGAGGTCAGGAGTTTGAGACTAACCTGGCCAACATGGCAAAACCCCGCCTCCACTAAAAATACAAAAATTAGCCAGGTGTGGTGGCAATATGCCTGTAATTCCAGCTACTTGGGAGGCTGAGGCATGCAAATCACTTGAACTCAGGAAGCAGAGGCTGCAGTGAGCCAAGATTGCACCACTGCACTCCAGCTGGGTGATAGAGTGAGACTCTGTCTCAAAAAAAAGAAATAACAAAAAACTTTTACTAATGTTGGGAATGCTGGGAAAGTTGAAAAAAAAAAGTTAAAATAAATTTGAGCCAGTCATAGTGGCTCATGCATGTAATCCCAGCACTTTGAGAGGCCAAGGCAGGCGGATCATGTGAGGTCAGGAGTTTGAGACCAGCCTGGCCAATATGGTGAAACCTCATCTCTAGTAAAAATACAAAAAAAGTTGGCCAGATATCGTGGCGCATGCCTGTAATCCCAGCTACTTGGGGGACTGAGGCAGGAGAATCGCTTGAACCTGGGAGGCGGAGGTTCCAGTGAGTTGAGATCACGCCACTGCACTCCAGCTTGGGGGACAGAGCGAGACTTCATCTTAAAAAAAAAAAAAAAAAAGTGGTATCTTAGTTCATTTGTGTTGCTATAACAAAAATACCACAGTTTGGGTAATTACAAAGAACAGAAATTTATTTCCTCACAGTTCTGGAGGCTGGGAAGTCCAAGATTAAAGTTGCCAGTGGGTTTGATGTCTGGTGAGGGCTCCTCTCTGCTTCGAAGATAGTGCCTTGTTGGTGCATTCTCCAAAGAGCATGCTGAGTCTTCACATGACAGGGACAGAAAGTCAAAAAGGGTCTAAGCTGGTTCCCTCTAACCCTTTTATAAGGCACTAATCCATGCATGAGGGTGGAGCCCTCATGACTTAATCACTTCCCAAAAGGCCCCCCACCTCTTAATATCACCACAATGGAGATTAAATTCAAGTCATGAATTTTGGGGGACATTCAGTCCATAGCAGGTGGGATGGGTGACTATTTGGTGGAAAATGAAAATGGTTGTGTGTTACTTGAGTTTAATATGTGTGCAATGGTAAAAAGTTGAAAGTTGAGTCATATGTATGGTTTTCTGTTTGGTGATTTTGGGGATAAATTTGGCTTTTTAGAAGTATGGCTTATATTTCTGTAATTCTGGAGTTTAAATGTGACCATGAATTGCAGTCAAAATGGCAGGGTATAATTCGCATTGTGCTGGGGAGATTTGGTGGACTTCAACTAATTTGCCGTATTATAATTAGCTGTAGACTAGGAGATTTACCCTAGTTATTGGGCTTTAACATAGTGTTCTACTGAGTCCTGAGACTGTTGGAAAAAGTAGTGGAGATGGCCATGTTTGTTTTGTGTTTCATTTAAAATCTGCTTTAAAGACCCAGTCAGGAGTTAAGTGTCAAATCATAAAAGTAGTAAGGTTCTACAAAGTCTAAAAATTTAGGACATGTTTATAGCCTCTTCTTAAGATTCAAGCTTCAATGAAATTGATATATTATGCCTGTTGTTTCTACATTAATCTTGTGTTCTCCTATTCTGCCATTCCAGGAACAGAAATAAGGTAGATTGTTACAAGTATGGATTTTAATTTTGGTAATTGAAATCATTAGACAGAACAACTTATTTATAAATTACCCTTTTCAAACCGACCATCATTGTTTCTGTTTGTTAAACTTAATGACTCTCCAACACAACTTATTTCACTTTACAATTCTTATTCATTGACTTTTGTTAAAGCCCCATGTAAACACCACTAGGGAGATCTGTTAATTATTTAAAACTGAGTTTCCTGAACTTGCTGAGCAAGCACTACCTTGACAGAGCCTCAGGAGTATCTTAGAAGAAGGAGTGTCTTAGGATGGGAGAAGTTAGGGTACTTAATAAGGTTTTGGGGTCTGGGGTTACTCATAATGTGGTTTTAGGGCAGAAGTAAACAAGATTTGGGTGGGGATTGGTAAAATGTATAAACTGGCCTAGTTGCTGAAATAGTCACTAGGCTTAACTTCGGAATGCAGGCATTTAAGCAGAGTTACCATGCAGTAACTCTGCTTGGTAGAAATAGAAATAGACTGCAAGCTACATAGATCATTTTAAGTTTTCTAGTAGCACATTTGAAAAGTAAAAAGAAACAGGTGAAATTTTTTAAATTTTATTTATTTTTTGTAGAGATGGGGTCTTGCTATGTTGCCCAGGCTGGTCTCGAACTTCGGGCTTTAAGTGATCATCTCACCTTGGCCTCCTAAAGTGCTGGGATTATAGGTGTGAGCCACCATGCTTGGCTGAAATTAATTTTACTAATATATTTTATTTAACCTCTATATATGAAATGTTATTTCAACACATGATCAATATAAAAATTATTAATGAGATGTTTTACTTTTTTTTGTACTAAGTCTTTGAAATCCAGTGGGTTCTTTACAAATACAACACATCTCAGTTTATTCTAGCGAGATTTCAAGTGCTCAATAGCCACATGTGGTTAGTGGCTACTATATTGGACAATGAAGATACATTGTTTTAGGCTGGGCAAGGTAGCTCACACCTTTAATCCCAGCACTTTGGGAGACCGAGGTGAGTGGATCACCTGAGGTCAGGAGTTTGAGACCAGCCTGGCCAACATGGTGAAACCCCGTCTCTACTAAAAACACAAAAATTAGCTGGGTGGTGGTGTGTGCCTGTAATCCCAGCTACTTGGGAGGCTGAGGCAGGAGAATTGGTTGAAGCCGGGAAGCGGAGGTTGCAGTGAGCCAAAGTTGCACCACTATACTCCAGCCTGGGCAACAAGAGTGAAACTGCATCTCAAAAAAAAAAAAAAAAAGGACATATTGTCTTAAAACATATATGTTGGAGCTGGGCATGGTGGCTCCTGCCTGTAATCCTGGCACTTTGGGAGGCCAAGGTGGGCACATCACTTGAGGTCAGGGGTTCAAAACCAGCCTGGCCAACATAGTGAAACCCCATCTCTACCAAAAGTACAAAAAATAAAAATAAAAAATTAACCGGGAGTGGTGGCGGGCGCCTGTAATCCCAGGTTCTTGGAAGGCTGAGGCAGGAGAATTGCTTGAACCCTGGGGGTGGAGGTTGCAGTGAGTTGAGATGGCGCCACTGCACTCCAGCCTGGGCAACAAAGTGAAATTCCGTCTCAAAAAGAGAAAAAGATATATTGTCTTAGAACATATATGTTTGAGCTGGGTGTGGTGGCTCATGCCTGTAGTCCTAGCACTTTGGGAGGCTGAGGTGGGCAGATCACTTGAGGTCAGGAGTTCGAAACCAGCCTGGCCAACATAGTGAAACCTGGTCTCTACTAAAAATACACACACAAAAATTAACCTGGTGTGGTGGCGGGCTCCTGTAATCCCAGCTACTTGGGAGGCTGAGGCAGGAGAATTGCTTGAACCTGAGAGGCGGAGGTTGCAGTGAGCCAAGATCGTGCCACTGCACTCCAGCCTGGGCAACAGAGAGAGACTCTGTCTGAAAAAACAAAAACAAAAACAAAAACATATATATTTGAATGAGCTGTTATTTAAAACAATTTGAGCTTAGATAGTTTGTGTTCCGTGTCATGATTTGGCACAGTTTATCTGTACTGAGTCATAGTTTCTGTTTCTATGTGGTTTCTGTTTCATTTCTCACTTTCATGCATAAATCTGTGATCTTCCATTAACATGCCATTATTAATACACATATACAGAGATATCTATAATTTACAAAGACAATGTAAGAGTTTTCTTGGATAGTTGATAAATTATCTACCAGACTAAGCCTTCACTTCCAGTAGGTATTCTGTTTCATCAAATTTTCTAAACAAAAATTGTCTAAAAGTGGCGGAATGCTTATATTGTACCACCACTGTTTTTATTTTATGTGGTGCTTTCTTTATAGCTGACAAAAGCATTTTACATATATTCTCACTTATAAGATATTTCATGGTATTTTCTTTGAGCTTTCATGTTTATAGCTTTTATTTATTGATTTATTTTTTGAGATGGAGTCTCACTCGGTTGCCCAGGCTGGAGTGCAGTGATGTGATCTCGGCTCACTGCAACCTCTGCCTGTATTTGTATAAGTCCCGGGCTCAAGCGATTCTCCTGCCTCAGCCTCCTGAGTAGTGGGATTACAGGCATGTGCCACCGCGCCTGGCTAATTTTTGTATTTTTATACAGACTGGGTTTCATCATCTTGGCCAAGCTGGTCTCGAACTCCTGACCTCAAGTGATCTGCCCGCCTTGGCCTCCCAAAGTGCTGGGATTACAGGCGTGAGCCACCACACCTGGCCATATTTATAGCTTTAAATGAAATTGTTTTTATGTAGTATAGATGTTATCAACACAATTATAACATTATTCAAATGGAGAGTAGTTTTTAAAGTCATCATATATTCATTGGAATTGAATTATACCCTCAGTTTTTCCAAGAGACTACAGATTGTTCAATAGTTTATGTATTACTCCTTAAAGTGTATGTGTGCGTATATGTTTAATATTTTTCTTCCTTTCTTTTGGTTTCCAGCAACTTTCCTATCCTGCATTATTTCAAAATAATTGCTATTAATTTTTTATATACATTCAGTTCCACTTAGTTGAATGCAATGTATTTGCCACTTTCCTTTTTCACCGTTTCGTAGTTTGCTGCCTGTAATCTCAGCACTTTAGGAGGCTGAGGCAGGTGAATCATTTGGGGTCAGGAATTCGAGACCAGCCTGGCCAACATGGTGAAACCCCGTCTCTACTGAAAATACAAAAAATTAGCCAGGCATGATGGTGTGCACCTGTGGTCTCAGCTACTTGGGAGCCTGATTTTACTTTGGTTCATTATTACTTCTTCATGAAGACAGAATTGAGGTCCCTTCTGCTTCCATACCATAGTTGATGACCACCTTCATTTGTATCTTTATAGCATCCAGGTAAGGTAGGCATTATTGTTATCCACATTTCTCAAATGAGGAAACTCATACACAGGGAGATTAAATAACTTATTCAATTCTATTGAAATCTGAGTGCTTACAATGTGCTGTGATTTAAATCTTTTTATTTTTATCTAACTGCAGAGCAGCAGAGCATTATAATTCTGGCTACTACAGGTCATCCCAATGAAAGACTGATTATTTTGGGTATATAATTATATAAATAGTAAGTTCAGTCTGCTTTTTCCTTTTCATTTATTCTTGGCTTCTCTTTCCTTTTTCCTTCCTGAAATTGTTCCTTGAAATTCCACTTGTTTTTTGAGACGGAGCCTAGCTCTGTCGCCCAGGCTGGAATGCAGTGGCAAGATCTCGGCTCGGCTCACTGCAGCCCCCGCCTCCCAGGTTCAAGCGATTCTCCTGCCTCAGCCTCCTGAATAGCTGGGATTACAGGTGCCTGTTATCACGCCCAGCTAATTTTTGTATTTTTAGTTGAGATGGGGTTTCACTGTGTTGGCCAGGCTGGTTTCGAACTCCTGATATTGTGATCTGCCTGCCTCAGCCTCCCACAGTGCTGGGATTACAAGCGTGAGCCGCTGAAATTCCACTTTTGAGTCCTTGCATTTGGAATATTGTATATACCTGATAGTCTCATTGAAGGAAGATAATCATACTACCAGTCTTCTTGCTTATTGTTTCTGCCTCTAAAAAGTCTTTTTTGTTTTTTTTGTTTTTTGAGACAGAGTTTCTCGCTCTTGTTGCTCAGGCTGGAGTGCAATGGCACGATCTTGGCTCATTGCAACCTCTCCCTCCTGGGTTCAAGCGATTCTCATGCCTCAGCCTCCCAAGTAGGTGGGATTACAGGCATGTGCCACCATGCCCAGCTAATTTTTGTATTTTTGGTAGAGATGGAGTTTCACCATGTTGGCCAGGCTGGTCTCAAATTCCTGACCTCAGGTGATCCGCCTGCATCAGCCTCCCAGAATGCTGGGATTATAGGCGTGAGCCATTGTGCCTGGCCTAAAATGCAGTAAATTAAGATGGTTCAGTCAGAATTTCCAAAATGTCTACATCACAGGATTTTTTTTTAAATAACAGCTTTATTACTGTCAAACGTTAGTGCTAACAAAATTTTTCCAAGTATGCTCAGGGCTGTTTCACTCTTTCTTCATTTACTCCACATGTTTATTGGGAACTTTAATATGCCAAGAATTAAAGATAAAAAGATTAAGTGAGGCATAGTCTCTGACTACAAGAAGCTAGTGATCTAGTTAATAGATGATGATTATATAATGAGGTAAATGCAGTGACAGAGCCATATGCTAGGAATTATGGGAGAACAAACAAAGGAGGAGTCAAAAAAAGCTGTCAGGCTGGCAGTGGCTCCTGCCCTGTAATCTCAGCACTTTAGGAGGCTGAGGCAGGTGAATCATTTGGGGTCAGGAATTCGAGACCAGCCTGGCCAACATGGTGAAACCCCGTCTCTACTGAAAATACAAAAAATTAGCCAGGCATGATGGTGTGTACCTGTGGTCTCAGCTACTTGGGAGGCTGAGGCATGAGAATGGCTTTAACCTGGGAGGTGGAGGTTGCAATGAGCTGAGATCCCCAAACTGCACTCCAGCCTGGGCAACAGAGTGAGACTCTGCCTTAAAAAAAAAAAAAAAAAAAGAAAGAAAAAAAAGGGCTTTCAGAAAAGGGAGGCCAGACACATTGCCCAACTTCCTTAAAATTTGGAAAGACCCAAGAAGAGATTCCTCAAAGGACACGTAGGCTATAGGGCTGCAGATAGCTAAGATTTATTTGTAAATAGCAAGTTTCTTCTACATAAATACTTATCAGATTCTTGAAAACTATTAACGTTAAGGATGTAGCTTGGTAAACCTTTTCTCCAGGACAGCATCTGGTTAATTTGTGTATGAATATGCAGAAGTTCAAAATAGCATTCTACCACAAAGGAGTCTGACTTTATTTTAAAGACTTTTAAAATGTGTAGCCTTAAATCTGTACCCTGGTATTCAACTTGGGAGATTTGTAGGGAAATATTACCATTATTTGTTGAGCTAGACAAGCAAATATTCACTTTCTAGCATACTCAGGCTACAAAATAATCTAATTTCTTCTTATTTCCATTTATTTATAGAATACTTATACAGCTCATAAAGCATTTTTCCCACATATCTTTGCTCATCAGAACCTCACTAAGGTGTTCTTTTGAACCTTGATTAGGATACCCTATCCTACTTCAACATATCCCAGGTCCTTTCTCCTCGTTAAGCCAACAATAGGACTATCAAACATTTTTGGAAGTAAGTAATAGCAGAACATTAATGACCAATATTGGCTATGTGCCCAGTACCGTTTTAAGCACTTAACATGTTTTTTTGTTGTTGTTTGTTTTGAGACAGAGTCTGGCTCTGTTGCTCAGGCTGGAGTGTAGTGGTGTGATCTCGGCTCACTTCAACCTCTGCCTCCTGGATTCAAGCGATTCTCCTGCCTCAGCCTTGTGAGTAGCTGGGACTATAGGCACGTGCCACCACACCCAGCTAATGTTTGTACTTTTAGTAGAGACGGAGTTTCACCATGTTGGCCAGAGTGGTCTGGATCTCTTGACCTCGTGACCTGCCAGGCTCGGCCTCCCAAAGTGCTGGTATTTACAGGCGTGAGCCACTGCGCCTGGCTGCGTGATGATTAAATATAGATTAACATGTTTTATCTCATTTCTTCCTCACAAAAGCCTATAAAAGTAAATACTATTATTATCCCATTTACAAATGAGAAAACTGAGGCACAAAGATATCACATACAAAATGTCTGAGTCAAAATTAAAACACAGGCAATTCAGAGCCTTAAAATCATTCTGTCTTTCTGTCTCTAGGTTGAGAATTATTCCTAGTTAGCAATTCTCATTTCTCCTATTGTCTTACCATTATCTTATCTTTCTACTCAGCCTAGTATGTGGTGTGAGTATGTACATGAAAGAGAAATGGGCTGGGCATGGTGGTGCATGCCTGTAATTCCAGCACTTTGGGAGGCCAATGGGGGCAGATTGCTTGAGCCCAGGAGATTTAGACCAGCCTGAGCAACATGGCAAAACCCTGTCTCTACAAAAAAATACCAAAATTAGCAGGGCATGGCGGCATGTGCCTGTGGTCCCAGCTACTCAGGGGGCTGAGGTAGGAGGATCACTTGAGCCTGGAAGGTCCAGACTATTAGCCAAGATCGTGCCACTGTACTCCAGCCTGGGTGACAGAGTGAGACTCTGTCTCAAAACAAAAAAAAAGAAAAAAAGAAATGTACCTTCTCATATTGTTTCTTATTCATTAAGCTGAATTCCACAATAACAAAGGAAAGCAAAAGCATGAATAATTCCAAGGCATTTTTTCCAGTCTGTAATTTTAAATCCCTCTCCCAGACCTATTAAAGGACTCAAAAAATCTGTTTTACTTCAGTTTGTTTCCCTATTTTGGGGAAACAGTTTACTTAAGTGAAAAACTTGAATAATTTGCCTGGAAAAGTAATTAAAGTATGACCTTCTTTAAGTATAGCTATATGAAGGTTATTAAGTGGACTCAATATACAAAAATTAATTATATTCCCCAAGTTTCATAGAAACATTTATTGCCTAAAAAATAAGATATGAACATAAATAAATATATAAACATAAATACAGGTTTAAGAATTAAAAAAAGAAAATAGCCAGGTGTGGTGGCATGTGCCTTAAGTCCTAGTATTTGAGAGGATGAGGTGGGAAGATCACTTGAACCCAGCAGGTGGAGGCTACAGATGTACTCCAGCCTGAGTGACAAAGTGAGACCCTGCCTCAAAAAAAAAAAAGGGAAAAAGAGTACATATAGATTACTTTTTCTGGACCCAACTATCACCAGAATATATTAAGACTTTCTGAGGCCGGGTGTGGTGGCTCATGCCTGTAATCCCAGTGCTTTGGGAGGCTGAGGATGGTGGATCACCAGAGGTTGGGAGTTTGAGACCAGCCTACCAACATGCCGAAATCCCGTTTCTGCTAAAAATACAAAAAATTAGCTGGGCGTGGTGGCACGCGCCTATAATCCCTGCTACTTGGGAGGCTGAGGCAGGAGAATCTCTTGAACCCGGTAGGTGGAGGTTACAGTGAGCCGAGATCGCGCCATTGCACTCCAGCTTCGACAACGAGCGAAACTCTTGTCTCAAAAAAAAAAAAAAAAAAAAATTTACTGCATTTTACTTTACGACATTTAAAGTACCCTAAAGTGTCATTATTAGAATGACACTGGCGTTATTTTAAAGTAAAAATTTGGGTGGGTGCGGTGGCTCACGCTTGTAATCCCAGCACTTTGGGAGGCCGAGGCGGGCGGATCATGAGGTCAGGAGATCGAGACCATGGTGAAACCCCGTCTCTACTAAAAATACAAAAAATTAGCCGGGCGTGGTGGCGGGCGCCTGTAGTCCCAGCTACTCGGAGAGGCTGAGGCAGGAGAATGGCCTGAACCTGGGAGGCGGAGCTTGCAGTGAGCCGAGATCGCGCCACTGCACTCCAGCCTGGGTGAACAGAGCGAGACTCCATCTCAAAAAAATAATAATAATAAATAAAGTAAAAATTTTTAGCCTTCTAAATAGCAAATATTTTAATAAATTTGGATGCTTTCCATTTTAGATGCTTTATTAACATGTTCACCTCTTAAATGGGGTAACATTTAAACGGAAGATTAGGTTAAAGACTTAGGTTCTTTTCTCCCTGGAATGCTTACATAACACATAATTTGTGTGTAGTTAGCCTTCTTCAAGGATACTTGATTTGTATTAACTGAATTTAGGCTGTGCACAGTGGCTCACACCTGTAGTCCTAACACTTTGGGAGGCTGAGGTGGGCGGATCACTTGATGTCAGGAATTCGAGACCAGCCTGGCCAATGTGGTGAAATCCTGCCTCTACTAAAAATACAAAAATTAGCCAGGCATCATGGCGCGCACCCATAATCCCAGCTACTCAGGAGGCTGAGACAGGAGAATCACTTGAATCTGGGAGGCAGAGGTTGCGGTAAGCCAAGATCACGCCACGGCACTCCAGCCTGGGTGACAGTGAGACTCTGTCTCAAAAAAAAAAAAAAAAAAAGAACTGAATTTAATATTTAGTTTCCTCATCTGTAAAAAAAAGATATTGTAATATCTACTTCATAGGACAGTTATAAAAATTAAATGAGGTAATCCAATGAGATACTCATCAGCACAGGGTCTGGCACATATTAATTATCTATTATATGGTAGCTATGACTTAATCAGTTCTACAAGGCTTGTTATGAAAAACAGTATACACATCCATTTTCCTCTCCCCAGAGGCAGATTGGCAGCTTTTGAAAAATAAATCAGCATTACTTTGTCAGGGATAGGTTTAGCATGAGAGCAGTTTGGGCGTAAGCCTGTTCAAATTAAAAAATGATAAAGCTTTAAAAGGGGTTAAGACAGCTGCGCCTGTAATCCCAGCACTTTCGGAGGCCAAAGTGGGTGGATCATGAGGTCAGGAGTTCAAGACCAGCTTGGCCAAGATGGTGAAATCCCATCTCTACTAAAAATACAAAAATTAGCTGGACGCGGTGGCAGGTGCCTGTAATCCCGCTACTCGGGAGGCTGAGGCAGAGAATTGCTTGAACCTGGGAGGCAGAGGTTGCAGTGAGCCGTTATTGCACCACTTTACTCCAGCCTGGGCGACAGATTGAGACTCTGTCTCAAAAAAAAAAAAAAAAAGTGATTAAGATAGTTTTGGCTTTTGAATACAATATTCTATTATGTTTATTTTGGTTATTTAATCCAATTTTATTATTTATCTCATTTTAATTTAAGTCTCTTTTTATCTGGAATTAGAGTTGTACAATAAACTTGAGATTCAAGGGGTTTTTTGTTTTTGTTTTACCATTTTCCTTCCACTAGAAGAGAGGGGTTTGGAAACTAAGAACTAGATAATGAGCTTTTATTTCTCTGGTCCCAGACGATGAACTTGGAGTGAATTTCTTTGGTACTTACCAGGTTCCCTGTTTTAAAATATACAAACACGTACATTGGTGACCTTTCCAGTGATGGCCAGGGAGTGACAATGAAGAGCTATAGTCTGTAGCTCTTAATCTGTGTGTACCCTGGGCAGGGCATCATCTGTTGGTTTCTGAAAGGAGGAGGAGCCCTAGAAAGCTGCTAGCCCAAATTGACACAGCTGTTGTTTTATTGCTTTTATTGCTATAGGATGATTTGCATAAAAGCTGCTGCTCAGTTCCTAAATTCAAGGATCAAGGGGATAACAGGGGGCCACAGCAGAAGCGTTCACGTCGCGGCCCCTGTCAGATTCTGGTGAATCTGCGAATTCTGCTGTATATCTCCTTACCCAACCACCCAAGTCAAACAGCAATTGAAATGAACAGCAGCAGGGCAGGCTTATAGGTATCCTTTACAGCCCAGTGATGCTTCTAGGGAGATGCTGTAGCATGTCATTCTTAAAATGTGCCCTGGTCATAAATGGGATCAGCTGGGCCTCTGAAGAACACAGTATATCACTGTAAGACAGGAATCCATGGGATTAAAAAAACAACTCATCAGTAGCCGTGGGAGACAGGAGAAGATGCTGTTTGTGGCTAATATGGTTAATAATTGCTTATAGGTTCCTGGAGAAATATTAAAGACATCTTTAGAAATGTAAAAGGTGCATGTTGTGATGATAGACGGCATTAGTTATTTCACTGGCAGTAGGGTTACCTTGGGAGTTTTACTACTGTCTGGTTTAGGTTTAATTCCTGGGTTCCTTCGTTGGCTCCTGAATGGAGCAGCTGAAGTCAAGCCGCGGTCAGTGGAGCAGCTGAAGTCAAGACTTTGCCTTCCTTGAGCTCAAAAAATTGACTATATATATAGTCTCTTATGTCTTGTACCTAAAGTTAGATGATTTACAGGAAGTGTCATAGTTCTATTAAAGTCTTAGAAATGCCTTTTAAAAATAATAGCTTAAAGGCTAGGCGCAGTGTCTCACGCCTGTAATGTCAGCACTTTGGGAGGCTGAAGTGGGTAGATCATGAGGTCTGGAGATCGAGACCATTCTGTCTAACATGGTGAAACCCTGTCTCTACTAAAAATACAAAAAATTAGCTGGGCGTTGTGGCATGCGCCTGTAATCCCAGCTACTGGGGAGGCTGAGGCAGGAGAATTGCTTGAACCTGGGAGGCAGAGGTTGCAGTGAGCCAAGATGGTGCCACTGCGCTCCAGCCTGGGCGACAGAGCTAGACTCCATCTCAAAAAAAAAAAGCTTAAAAATAAAAAATTTAAACAAGATAAGAAAAAATAAAAATAATAGATTTATTGAGATATAATTCACATATCATGAAGGTCACTCTTTTAAAATATACAATGTAGTAGTTTTTAGCGTAATGACAAAATTGTGTGTCAGTCATACGATCTAATTCTGGAACATTTTTATCACCCCCAAAAAAATCAAACGCACTAGCAGTCAATCTGCATTTTGCCCTGATTTCTCCAGCCTTAGGCAATGACCAATCTACTTTCTATTTGTATAGATAATATGTCTGTTCCGGACCTTACATATAAATGAAATATCATATGTAATTTTTTGTGATTGTCTTCTTTCATTTAATGTTTTTAAGGTTCATCCATGTTGTAGCATGTATCAATACTTCATTTATTTTTTAAAATTTTTATATTTTTAATTTTATAATTTATAATTTTTGTGGGTGCATACTAGATATATTTATTTATAGTACTTCATTTATTTTTACTGCTGAATGTTATTGCATTATATGCATGTGCCAAAATTTGTTTATCCATTTACCAGTTGATAGGCATTTGGGTAGTTTCCGGTTTGGGGAATTATAAATAACATTGTTTTATAAAGTTGTTATAAACATCAGTGTATGTGGATCCATAGGTTTGTGTGCGGACATGTGTTTTTATTTATCTTGGGTAAATACTTGGGAGTGGGACTGCTAGGTTGTGTGCTGAAGTATATGTTTAACTTTTATAAGAAACAGCCAAACTGTTTTTCCAAAGTGGCTGTGCCATTTTGCATTCCTAGTAGGAATTTACGAGAATTCTGGTTGTTCTGCATCCTAGTCAGCGTTTGGAGTTGTCAGGGTGTGTGTTTGTTTGTTTTTTTATCCATTCTAGTAAATGAGTAGTTCTTTCTTAGTTTAAAGTAAAAATCTTGCAAGATGAATTCATCAAAAGAACAATTTAAATGTGAGGTAAGCATTTACTGAATGTCTGTTATATGCCAGGCCCCCTGCTAGATAATGAGAATGCAGAGAAATAAGACACATTTCTGCTCCCATGAGACTTACAGTTTATTGAGGGTGACAGGCATGTAAAGAAGTAATTACAATATACTTAGTTCTAATTACCTAGAATCAGTCTGGGATGGGGAAGGAGAGTGGATACCTGGAAGAAGAAAATAATATTTGGAGCTACATGTACTTTTGCATAAAGTTCTAAGATAGGTTTTGATAGCAAAGGTTAAGCTCCCCCTTTATTGTTTTACCTAATAAATCAATGCCCAGTAAACTTCTTGAGATAATATTCTGCTGGCTAACAAGCCAATGATTTGGGGTGACATCAACTAATCACTTTCAAAAGTCACATATGCACCCTAACCAGGGAAAGGGGCAACTTTAATTTTTGTAGGTTTTTGTTTGTTTGTTTTTGAGACAGTGTCTTGTTCTGTTGCCCAGACTGGAGTGCGGTGGCACCACCTTGACTCACCGTAGCATCTGCCTCCCGGATTCCAGTGATTCTCCTGCCTCAGCCTCCCAGGTAGCTGAGCTTACAGGCACATGCCACTATGTCTGGCTAATTTTTATATTTTTAGTAGAGACAGGGTTTCACCATGTTGGCTAGGCTGGTCTCGAACTGCTGACCTTAGGTGATCTGCCCACCTCGGCCTCTCAAAGTACTAGGATTACAGGTGTGAGCCACCGCGCCTGGCCTAATTTTTGTAGTTTTTTGATGCCTTCTCTTCTGACCATCATAGTCACTGCTTTCCCTTTCTGTATCCTTCCTGGGTCGGCCTCATTTCTGCCTTTTCTCTAGCACACTGCTAAGCTGTATAATCACTCCTTTTTATTTTCAATTTTTTCTTTTAGTCAGACACCATCGACTGGAAAAATCACTCCTCTTTACTTAACTATGAACTGTTTACCACAGTCAGCAATGGCAGCAGGCGGCATTTGTACTTTTTATACAGTCGACCACTCTAGCATTTACCCTGCTGAATCCAGCCTCAAAATGTAGGGTCATGTCAGGTAATTCCAAGAGCCATGTTTCTCTGTGTATGATATATCAAGCCTCTTATCTGACCTGCCTGGCTAAAACCAGAAGAGCTGTGAAGAAACATTAGGAATAGAGAGAACATGAAAAGACTTGGCAAAAACGTGCTTCAAGTTGAGTCATGCTTATCTAATTTTTGAGCATCCTTCAGAGCAGGTGATACTATCCTTGGTTTTTTTTTTTTTTAACCTCTCCAGAACCTTAGCTTGGTTTCCTGTTACACAGCAAGTAAAAACACAATCTGATAAAAAGGTTTAAGTAAGTGGAATTAGTCATCCTCAGGAAGAAAAAGATGGGAAATCTATAATTTCTCTGTATGCCCTAATCTTTTTTTTTTTGAGACGGAGTTTCATTCTTGTCACCCAGGCTGGAGTGCAGTGGTGTGATCTCGGCTCACCTCAACCTCCGCCTCCCAGGTTTAAGCAATTCTCCTGCCTCAGCCTTCTGAGTAGCTGGGATTACAGGCATGTGCCACCATGCCTAATTTTGGATTTTTAGTAGAGACAGGGTTTCTCCATATTGGTCAGGCTGGTCTCGAACTCCCGACCTCAGGTGATCCCGCCTGCCTCGGCCTCCCAAAGTGCTGGGATTACAGGCGTGAGCCACCATGCCCTGCCAGTTAGTCATTTCTTATGCGTTAGATGCATTTAACTTCGGAATGTTTTATCCATATATATGTTGCAGTCATGTGATAAATAGAAAACTCTTCCTTAGGAATTCCTTTAAAAAGTTTTTCTGTTTTCTATGACTACATTTATCTTTTCCTAGCTCTTTCAGACATCTACCATCCTTTTGATTTTTGGTCCTGTCTGTGTCCCTTTCTTCCCAACTAAGCCTCCATTGTTCATGGGCCACACTGCAGCTAGTTAGTGTAGAAGTGTTAGAACATTACTGGTATGGACTTGAGAGTCACAGACCTGGTTTTATGTCCTTATTTCTGATTAGCTCTGCGACTGAGCAATTACATAAACCTTTGTGAGCCTCAGTTTTCCTCAGTGAAATGGAGACAATACCTACTCTGCAGGATTGTGGTGAGGAAGGAGATAGAACTTTAAACCATTTAGTCCAGTGCCTAGCACATGGTTAATTTTATCATTTGGTTCCAGAGCTACTTTTATCCCCAGATGCTGTTGGCCCTTTCAGCCTTCCACTTTGTATGTCTAGCATAGGAAATGTCTGAGTATAAGCTAGAAAGGGTAGCAAGGGGTTCTGGATTCCTCTTCCAAGAAAAGGGCAGGTGAATGGGATAGGGCTGTTAGAGATGGACTTGGGATTGTACAGAGGTAGATCAAACTACTTCTTGAGGTTAATTAGTTGTCAGTTGAGCAAAGGTCATTGACCAAGGGCAAGTGAGGGTCAAGTTGCTTGTGTTGCAGGGTGGGGTCAAAGAAACCTGTCTCTGGATTGGATAGATTAAGTTAAAGGGAGTGTTTGTAAAAAGGATTTAAGGCTAGAGAGAATAGGAGGAAGTCAAGGAAGCAGTACAATGAGAATCCTTAAGAGCACGGTCTGGATTTGACTGGATTTGAGCCCTGACTCTGCCATTCACCATCCCCATAACCTTGAGCCAGTTATTTATTCTCTCCAAGACTTAATTTTTATTTTATTTTATTTTTATTTTATTTGAGATGGAGTCTCACTGTGTCACCCAGGCTGGAGTGCAATGGCGTGGTCTCGGCTCACTGCAGCCTCCGCCTCCTGGGTTCAAGCGATTCTCCTGCCTCAGCCTCCCAAGTAGCTGGGGCTACAGGCACGTGCCACCACACCGGCTAATTTTTGTATTTTTAGTAGAGATGGGGTTTCACTGTGTTGGCCAGGCTGGTCTCAAACTCCCGACGTCACAATCCGCCCACCTCGGCCTCCCAAAGTGCTGGGATTACAGGAGTGAGCCACTGCGCCCAGCGACTTGTTTAATTTATAAAATGGGACAAAAGCTACCTACTTAATAGGGCTGTGAGATAATGCATATTAGCATACTTAGAACAGTGACAGGCACATATTAAATACTTGATAAATTTATTACTATTAAATCCAGCTGAGGGAAGAAAGAGAGGACTAATGCAGTGGAGGTGAGCTGTTCTGTGTACAACTAACTGACAACATTTTCATTGGTTATCTTCAAAGAAAAAGAGTCAGTAATGGGCTGCATTATTTATAGATGTTCTAATACTTCTTGGTGTGTTTGCTTGTTAAAAACAAATAATGATGTTTTCCTGTTCTCTACATTGGGAAACAAAACTTATAAAAAAAAAAGGCCTAACAGGTTAGTTGCCACTTGCAACTTTTGTCATTGAATGATAAATTGTGGCCTAGTTTTCTGTATACATAATTTCTGTTGATGAATTCCACTGTAGATTTTTCTGTTTTTTCTATCCTTTTTGTTCTGTTTTTTGCAGACTTCCTGGTTAATCACTTATTTCAGCAACGTTTACCACTTCTAAAACAAAAAGGATGAATGGTATGCATCAAATATAAGTTGATGAGGCATGGATGGAATTAATTTTAATGAGAACTCTAGAGGCCTGAAGTTTGTTTAATTAAGCCTGTACAAATTCTATCATGCCTTTCACATGTCATATGTTTTCATCTGTTGAGCATTAAGTGAACCCTGTTAGGTTAGTATCTGTGAACTGCTAGATTAAAAAATTCATTTTTCAGTACTTTTGAGATAGCATCACAGAAATCTTTTTGTGTTCTTCCTAATATTATGGTAGCCACCATGGTACAGATGCCCGTATGTTCTGTATTTAATACTGAAGAAACCATGAAGAGAGAATTATCCCCCACTCTTTTTTTTTTTTTGAGACGGGGTCTCACTCTGTTGCCCAGGCTGTAGTGCAGTGGTGTGATCTAGGCTTACTGCAACCTCCACCTCCCAGGTTCAAGTGATTCTCCTGCCTCAGCCTCTGGAGTAGCTGGGATTACAGGCACCTGCCACCACACCTGGCTAATTTTTTTTTTTTTTTTTTTTGAGACGGAGTCTCGCTCTGTCACCCAGGCTGGGTGCAGTGGCATGAGCTTGGCTCACTGCAACCTCCACCTCCCCAGTTCAAGCGATTCTCCTGCCTCAGCCTCCTGAGTAGTTGGGACTACAAGCACGTGCCACCGTGCCTGGCTGATTTTTTGTATTTTTGGTAGAGACGGGGTTTCACCATGTTAGCCAGGATGGTCTCGATCTCCTGACCTCGTGATCCACCCGCTCCGACCTCCTGAAGTGCTGGAATTACAGGCGTGAGCCACTGCACCTGGAAAATTTTCCCATCTTATAGATGAAGATAACCAAGGCTTAGAAGCATATTCAAAGTGACATGCCAGTAAGTGGGAAAGCCAAAATTTGAAAATTGGATTTTGATTTTAAAATTTGTGCTTTTAAAAACTAGGCCACCAACTGCTTCTCTAATACTCAGACTGCAAAACTGACCCTCTGCAAGGTAGGCCAGGCTTGTTTATTGCCTGCTGCTCACACTATTCCCTGCCCTCACTTTACTGTCTAATTTTACTGAACAGAATCATGGGTATAAAGGCTTAACTTGAATCATCCAATTTAGTGGCTCTAGCCAGTTATAGAATTTATTTTGTTTTAAATTATGATTAAGTAGGTTTGAGCTGGAGCCCAGGAATCTGTGTTTTAATTGGCTCTACATGTGATTTTTGACAGTCTGACAGGTTTGGGAACCATTTCAATTTAGTTACATGAATCCCTCCTCCCAAAATCCTCTTTAATTTTCCTGACAGGTAGTCATCTAGTGTCTGATATCCATTTGTGATAGAAATTCACTGTTACATTAAAACATTGTAATGTGCAGTTAGTTACAGTGCTGTTTTTCTATAGAAGTAACCATGGATTTAATTAATTTCTTTGGCCAGATTTTTATACTCCTTAGGTTTTGGCATTGAGGGCTCTTGAATCTTCTCTGAACCTTGCCTTCTTCATGTGTAAAATGGGTGTATTGTTATCTACCTTGAGGGATTATCAATAATTAAATGAAAAAATAAACTGTCCTGTCTGGAAAGATTCTTGAATGCCTTCAAATAGCCTTTTCTTATAGTTCCCTTACCATGTCAGTCTATTCGGAAACACTCTCATGTCTTCAGAGTTCTAGTTAGAAGTGTGGATGTGATAGAGGGCTCCTAGATAATTCATTTTGGGATTGTTAGTGCCAGAAATAGGTTATCATTTTGCCTCCTCATCAGCATACTTCTTTACCTCTGGCTTTTTCTTTGGACAAAGTATATGATAGACACCTCTTATGGGTACAGATAAGCCTGCATTTCTGGAAATTCAGCTTTACTCCTTAGAGTTTCCACTAATAACTTGAACCCAAAGCAAAACAAATGATCTGCAGGAAGACTTTAAATCTAAAAGAAAAGACATTCTTAGATTGTATAGAGACCAAAGTAGAGAACCAAAGAAAATATTCCATATCTCTTTCCTATCCAAGGGGAGAGATAGGTAATGGGTGAGTGTTGTCCATAGAAGAGGATAAATGATCAAGTGCAAGGCTGGAAAAGACTGCTCAAGACCCTTAAAATAATCTCTCATCACTGTAGTTTGACTTGATTTGGTTGTTGAGATGTATGCTTATCTTGCTTTTCTTAACCAAAGCAAATTTGATCCGTTCTTTAGTATTAACTTAGTTTTTTTTGTGTTTTTTTTTTGTGTGTGTGTGTATGTGTGTTTTTTTGTTTTTTTGAGACAGTCTCGCTCTGTCACCCAGGCTGGAGTGCAGTGGCACGATCTCGGCTCACTGCAAGCACCGCCTCCCAGGCTCACGCCATTCTCCTGCCTCAGCCTCCCTAGTAGCTGGAACTACAGGCACCCGCCACCATGCCCGGCTAATTTTTTGTATATTTTTTAGTAGAGACGGGGTTTCACCGTGTTAGCCAGGATAGTCTCAATCTCCTGACCTCGTGATCCGCCCGCCTCGGCCTCCCAAAGTGCTGGGATTACAGGCGTGAGCCACCGCGTCCGGCTCTTTAGTATTAACTTAGAACGTGAACTGTGTTTTCCTTGAGGCTCAGAGTACTAAGAAGAGTTTGCAGGTGATAGTTTCCTGAAGGCTTGAGTGAAATGTGGTGAAATAATACTTTTTTCTTTACTTTGTTTGTGTTAGAGTTCTATTTTCAAAATGTTTTTGAATGTAACATCTTGAAAATACTCCTTTAGGTTAAGGTTTCTTCGTGTGAGTGCTTTTCAAAAGGTAATTTTCATACTTTGGACACATTAAAATTTTTCTTTTCTTTTTGCCATTATCTTCATGAATACAACTTTGAACACATTTTTATTTTTATATTTTGAGATGGAGTCTTGCTATGTCGCCAGGCTGCAGTGCAACGGTGTGATCTCGGCTCACTGCAACCTCTGCCTCCTGGGTCCAAGTGATTCGCTGCCTCCGCCTCCTGAGTAGCTGGGATTACAGGCACGCACCAGCATGCCCAGCTAATTTTTGTATTTTCGGTAGAGACAGGGTTTCACCATGTTGGCTAGGATGGTCTCAGTCTCCTGACCTCATGATCTGCCTACCTCGGCCTCCCAAAGTACTGGGATTACAGGTGTGAGCCACTGCGCCTGGCCACATTTTTATTTTTAAAAAGTGTATCCAATATATGTAACTTACTGGTCAGAAATGTTAAAGGTAGGCCGGGCGCGGTGGCTCACGCCTGTAATCCCAGTACTTTGGGAGGCCGAGGCCAGTGGATCATGAGGTCAGGAGATCGAGATCATCCTGGCTAACATGGTGAAACCCCGTCTCTACTAAAAATACAAAAAATTAGCCGGGCGTGGTGGCGGGTGCCTGTAGTCCCAGCTACTCTGGAGGCTGAGGCAGGAGAAGGGCATGAAACCGGGAGGCGGAGCTTGCAGTGAGCCGAGATTGCGCCACTGCACTCCAGCCTGGGCGACAGAGCCAGACTCCGTCTCAAAAAAAGAAAGAAAAAAAAAAGGAAATGTTAAAGGTATCCAATACATTTTCATTGAAATTATAGTCACCCTTTGGTTTTTCAGGAAAATGATTCCATTTGAGTTCTTAATTGTGATCTTTATTGTTTGCACTCAGGAATTCCAGACCAGCCTGGGCAACATAGTGAGACCCCATCTCTTAAAAAAAATTTTTTTTTTTAATTAGCTGGGCATGGTGGCACGTGTCCTAGCTACTAGGGGGGCTGAGGTGGGAGGATTGCTTGAGCTCAGGAGGTCGGGACTGAAGTGAGCCATGATTGCACCACTGTACTTCAACCTGGGCAACAAAGCAAGACCTTGTCTCAAAAAAAAAAAAAAATTGTGGTCTTTCTCTGTGGGGAAACATCTCTGTTCATTTGACAATAAGGTTATTGGGTGGAGGGTAGAGAGCAAAACCAATTAACTTGACTCTTCCTTTTAAATTTACTATTTTAGTTTGTTTGCAAGAAAGTCACTCTGAATTACATTACATTATAAAATATTAGGGAAAATGATGCAATTTAATAATTATGGAGACTTGTATTAAACTTAATGTTGCCAAGTCATTATTCTTTTTTTTTTGAGATGGAGTCTTGCTCTGTCATCCAGGCTGGAGTGCAGTGGTGTGATCTCAGCTCACTGCAACCTCTGCCTTCCAGGTTCAAGTGATTCCTCTTGCCTCAGCCTCCCAAGTAGCTGGGATTACAGGTGCACACCACCATACCTAGCTAATTTTTGTATTTTTAGTAGAAGCGAGGTTCCACCCTTTTGGCCAGGCTGGTCTCGAACTCCTGACCTCAAGTGATCTGCCCACCTTGGCCTCCCAAGGTGCTGGGATTACAGGTGTGACAAGTCATTATTTTTAGTGAAAAGAGCAGGATCAGCGCGGTAGCTCACGTCTGTAATCCCAGCACTTTGGTAGGCCAAGGCAAGAGGATTGCTTGAGCCTAGACATTTGAGACCAGCCCGGGAAACATAGTGAGACCCCATCTCTACAGAGTAAATAAATAAATAAACAAATAAAAAGAAAGACTGTGTGCTGTTGGGGCTCTCTGTAACTTTCATTCATGTCATCAGTCCACAGCAGGAAGCAAATGATATGGTGTTAATTTTATGAAGTAATTTTATGTATTGTCTTGTTTTTGTTTTTATTTTTAGGACCGGAGTAGGCCCTATGATACTTTTAACTTGCACTCGTTGGAGAACTCCTTAATGGATATGATAAGGACTGATCATGAGCCTCTGAAAGGTAAACACTACCCTCCCAGTGGCCCACCAATGAGTTTCGCTGATATAATGTGGAGGAATCATTTTGCAGGTTAGGAATATTCATATGTCCATTTCTTGCTTGGTGTTTTCAGCAAAAATAAGCTTTTTAATAATTTTGATTTTTCTGGTTTGTTTTTTGTTTGCTTGTTTTTGTTTTGCTTCTGTAAAGCATTGTGGAATGTATTTAAAGTTGATTTTTTTTTAACCTGGGTTCAGCTACCTATAATAATCAAGGTGGATTGTTATCAGTCATGTCTGGCAGGAGCATGAATTGGGTAGCTGAGGTTAGTCACATTATGAGTTAATAGCATGAGACCAGCAGCCAGGTTTTCTGGGCTTTGTGCATTTGGAATCCTCAGCTGAACCTGCATAATTCATTTAAGTCCATGTATATATACTGCAAGGAGCTGTGAGAGTTAGTAAAGCAGTCTCCAAAGATTGCTTCAGAAAACTGCATATAAAGGACTTCTATTTTATTAAAGCATAATCACCTTCCTAGTATAGGAAGTATCACTACACAGGCTTAGGGGCAGCTAGTGACCCTTTGCAGTCTCTGAGGCCAAATCACAAGAAAAATATCTGAAAGTATATAAGTGTTTTGGGTTAAATATAAGGCAGAAAGTCTCAAAGTTAGCAATATTAGGACTTCCTGTTTTTACAGCCTGTGTAAATTCAGGATAGATGTTGGTGTTTAATTCATAATTACAGATAGTTCTTTTTATGGGTTATAGGACTTTTTAGAGACCTTATGATATTTAAAAATAGTGTAATGCAAATTACCTATGGAAATATCCATTATACTTGGGTTAAGATCTAAATTTCCGAAACTGTGAAGAGGTAGTCATGGGGATGCCCATCTTGTATGAACCATTATGTCTTTCAAAATTGTGAGAAATTCAATCCCCTCTGGTTCTTTCTAGGCCCATATTATAGTGTGAATGACTGAACACCTGATGCTCATTTCCTCAAGCCACACCAGAAATCTCTTTCATCATTTTCTTGTCACACTCATGATTTTCTTCTGCTTTCCTCATTTCCCAGTGAAAAGAAAGTAGTCAATAGGTTATAAAGAAAAGAAGGGATTTTTGGGGAAAGCGAGTTTTTTTTAAATTTTTTTATTTTTTATTTTTTTGAGACAGTGGAGTGCAGTGGCACAATCTTGACTCAGTGAAACTTCCTCCTCCTAGGTTCAAATGATTATTCTGCCTCAGCCTTCCAAGTAGCTGGGATTACAGGTGCCCGCCACCTCGCCCAGCTAGTTTTTGTATTTTTAATAGAGGTGGGATTTCACCATGTTGGCCAGGCTGTTCTCAGACTCCTGACCTCTAGTGATCTGCCCGCCTCGGCCTCCCAAAGTTCTGGGAGTGCCACCGCACCCGGCTGATACTTGCATTTTAAGGAAAATATTTTAAAAATTTTTTGGCTTTAAAAAGTGGAGAAAATTATAAGAACAAAAAGGTAACTAAAAAATAAAAGAAAGATTGTGATGGTGTATTCTTTGTCTAATTCCCATATGATAAGCATTATCCATGCTTCTATCAGATCTCTGTAATTTATTGCTAGGCCTTGACTTTAGACTCTTAGGTTGTTTCCAATCTTTCCTCCATTATTAGGTAATGCTGCCATGGATGAGTTCTTGCACATAGCTTTTCCTTAAGGTAAATTCGAAGTGAGTCTTTGGGTCAAAAGAGATAAACATTTAAGTGGATTGAGCTTTAAGAGAAGGATGGTAGGCTAGAGGACCTGCCATGTGGATTCTGTATGAGTCTGTTCAGAAGCACTTCCCTCTATACTATCTGGTTTTTCCTCCTCCTCCTTTTTTTTTTTTGAGATAGAGTTTCGCTCTTGTTGCCCAGGCTGGAGTACAGTGGCGTGATCTCAGCTTACTTCAACGTCTGCCTCCTGGGTTCAAGCGATTCTCCTGCCTCAGCTTCCTGAGTAGCTGGGATTACAGGCATGTGCCACTACACCCAGCTAATTTTGTATTTTTAGTAGAGACGGAGTTTCTCCATGTTGGTCAGGCTGGTCTCGAACTCCTGACCTCAGGAGTTCCTGCCTTGGCCTCAAAGTGCTGAGACTACAGGTGTGAGCCACTGCGCCCAGCCTCCTCCTACTTTCAATGTCCTTTACTCCCACTTGAACATGGGGAACGCTATTTTCAGGGTCTCAAAACTCAAGTACAGAGTAACTGGATTTTGTCGATTTTTTTGAGATGAAGTCTTGCTCTTGTCGCCCAGGCTGGAGTGCAATGGCGTGATGTCAGCTCACTGCAACCTCTGCCTCCCAGATTCAAGCGATTCTCCTGCCTCAGCCTCCTGAGCAGCTGGGATTACAGGCACCTGCCACCACTACCAGCTAATTTTTGTATTTTTAGTAGAGACAGGGTGTCACCATGTTGGCCAGGCTGGTCTCGAACTTCTGACCTCAGGCGATTGCCTGCTTTGGCCTCCTAAAGTGCTGAGATTACAGGCCTGTGCCACCCCGATTGGCCCCAGAGTAACTGGTTTTTGTATGTTTGTTTGTTTTGGTGTTTTTTTTTTCCTAGAGCTTAATTTCCTTTGTTTTTCAGAAAAAAAATACATTTGTACTCATTATAAGAAAACCAAATAGTATGTAAAAGGATGAAAAGGAAAGTAAAAAAGAAAAAAAATCACTAGAGGCCGGGCGTGGTGATCGCTTGAACCAGGAAGTCGGAGGTTGCAGTGACCGAGATTGCGCCACTGTACTGCAGCCTGGCGACAGAACGAGACTTTCTCAAAAAAAAAAAAAAAAAAAAAAAAAATCACTAGAGACTCTCTACCTAGAGGTAACAAAGGTTATTAGTTTTATTAACATTCTTCCAGATATTTTATATTCTCCATATAGGAGACGAAATTTCAACTCAGTCTTTCTGACTTTGTAGTCAGTGAAACCTGGGTGTGAATTCTGTCTCTGCCTCTGGCTGCCTATTAATCTGGATAAATTAACCTCTTCAAAGCCTCAGTGTGTTCTTATTGTTAAAATAAATTCCCTACTTCATAGAGTGAGTGCGAAGATCAAATAAAGTCCCTGGCACTAGAAACTGCTCAAATGTTATCCACAATTTTTTGCTGGAAGTAGTATGGTATCCTTACAGTATTGACTTCTTTCCAACTAGACTGCAGCTAAATGTTGAAATTTTTCAGGTGCAAGTTGTCAAAATTTTATATTTTTCATAAGTAGTGATTATTGAAGGATAAATGTCTTATCATTTTCAAAGCCACTTAAAGGAGAAAGGAAAATAATTTTTCGGTTACTTTGGTTTTCCAATTGTATATCTGAATGATGTAAAAAATATATAATAAAATAGGATATCTAGTACTTTAAGATGTACTTGAAGAACATGGTAAAAATATGTTCACAATAATATTTTATCTTAGAAATGTATTCAGTAAAAAATCCCTTTATTCAACTGTCCTCTTGATTCAGGGGAAAAAAGGATTAGCGTGGGAGATAACAGAATAGGAAGTTTAGGAGATAATGAGACTTCTGTTTTAGTAAAGTAAATAAGCTTTAATAATTTTTTGGTCATGTATTCAGTTGACCAGCCTTGAAAATATTTGTAGGAAATTTTAAAAGTTTCTCTATCTCATCCCCCATGATAAAAATTATATGGAAGAAAAGCTGAATTGAACTTTCTTCACAGCACACTGAAAAATATCTTCTATAGCATTAATCAGATCACAGAATGCATATTTAAACAAAAATTGGACTAATGTATTATTTATTTATTTATTTTTTTTCTGAGACGGCGTCTCGCTCTGTCACCCAGGCTGGAGTGCAGTGGCGGGATCTCAGCTCATTGCAACCTCTGCCTCCCTGGTTCAAGCAATTCTCCTGCCTCAGCCTCCTGAGTAGCTAGGATTACAGGCATGTGCCATCACACCTGGCTAATTTTTGTATTTTTTAATAGAGACGGGGTTTCACCATATTGGCCAGGCTGGTCTCGAACTCCTGACCTCGTAATCTGCCAGGCTTAGCCTCCCAAAGTGCTGGGATTACAGACATGAGCCACTGTGCCCAACCGGACTAATTTATTTTATTTTATTTTATTTTATTTTATTTTTTTGCTTTTTAAAGATCCCAAACTACGTGCTTGGCTGTAACAGAATAAGGTGATACTCTCCTGGGTTTTTTTTTTTTTTTTTTTACTATGTCTTACATACACTTTTCCTTTCATTTGAGAGAATGCCTCAGAGATGAGAAAGGAGGCTTTTGAAGAGGGTAATGCTCTAATTACAGCTGTTTCTTATTTTATTTATTTATTTTTTGAGACAGGTTCTTGCTCTTTCACCCAGGCTGGAGTGCAGTGGCACAGTCTTGGCTCACTGCAGCCTTGACCTCCCGGGCTCAAGCAATCTTCCTGCCTCAGTTCCCTAAGTAGCTGGTACTAGAAGCACAGGCACCATGGCTGGCTGATTTTTTCTGTTTGCGGTAGAGACAGGGTTTCGCCATGTTGCCCAGGCTGATCTTGAACTCCTGAGCTCAAGCAATCCTCCCACCTCAGCCTCCCAAAGTGCTAAGATTATAGGCATGAGCCACTGGCCCTAGCCCTGTTTCTTATTTCTTTTTCTAAGTACAGAAATCCTTGGGTTAGCAGATGTAGTAGGGGGGAGCAATTGTTCTCTGTTCTCATTTCTAGTGGATTGAAGGAAAATGCAACTTTCTTCATAACTATGAGGATTAAGGGGATTAATGGCATTGAGAGAGGTGGGGTAAGAGATAACGAAAAAGATTCATCCCTATTATCTTCTTTATAGCTGTTCCTTGACTTTCTACCTATGATGCAGGTTCACTAAGCTCCTATGGAACCACTCCGAAAACTCATGGTCATCAGGTCAGGTTTGATTAATCATATTCTCCCAACTCCAGAAGGATAATAAGGAAATACAACTATAGCACATTGAGCAGAGAAGTAAGATCGTATACCCTGACTGGGGAAGCCCAGTATAGCAGGCATCTTGGCAAAAACAGGGAGGAGTTACTTTTTCTTCATCCCATGCAATTTCCCTCTTACAGCAGAAAAATAGGCCTGGCTGACTATTGGGGGTTCGTGCCTAGTAAAACATTTTTGTGTATTTGAATTTTCTCTTCCGTCACCATTCGTGGAACTGAGATTTGAAAAATGAAAAGAACAGGTGTCAGTTGAGAACTGATATTGAAAGCTTTGCTTTTCAAAAGTATGCTGAGAGTGTCTAGAGAAAAATAGCTTATCTTTCAGTAATAGTGCTTTAAAGCAGATAATGCCACCCCTTTGGTGTTAAAATGGAAGAGGTAATGCCACCCCTTTGGTGTTATAGAGGCATTTTTCTTTATTCATCACAATTTAAATTTAGTATTGTACAGCCTTTCACAAAATTTGTCTCCTCTTACGGAATTTTGAGGTCTTCTTATTTTAGAAAAATACGTCTTCATTACATTTTATTTGCTTGTTTGTTCCAGAAAAATATACTGTCTCTTTATTTACTTCTGTGGCTTGAATTATTGCTCAGTTCTATTTTTGTGTTATTTCCCTTGATAGCCCATATCTGTTTATCTTGTTTGAAAGTTAGCAGATTACACAAACTGTTAGGAGGCAGGTTCTAAGTCAGCAAGAAGTGATGGTTCTTGTTTTGTACATTCTTGGGGGCAGAGACAGTAAGTAGAAACTGAGTGATTTGTATAAGTACCCTCCCATTAATTTGTGTAATCATCCTTTAAGCATAGCATTTAAATCACCTGAGTTTTTAGCGGCCAGGCATGGTGGCTCACGCCTATAATCCTGGCACTTTGGGAGGCTGAGGCGGGCAGATCGCTTGAGGTCAGGACTTCAAGACCAGCCTGGCCTACATGGTGAAACCCTGCCTTTACTAAAAATACGAAAATTAGCCAGATGTGGTGGCAGGCGCCTGTAATCCCAGCTACTTAGGAGGCTGAGGCAGGAGAATCGCTTGAACCCACGAGGTGGAGCTTGCTTTGAGCCAAGATTGTGCCACTGCACTCCAGCCTGGGTGACAGAGCGAGACTCCATCTCAAAAAAAAAAAAAAAAAAAATCACCTGAGTTTTAAAAGATAAAGATGGTGATGATGATGATGATGATTATTATTTTGATAATAATAATCTGTGTAACCCAGACTGGAATGCAGTGGTACGATCTCAGCTCACTGCAGTCTTCACCTCCCGGGCTCAAGCTCTCCTCCCACCTCAGCCTCGTGAGTACCTGGAACTATAGGTGCATGCCACCATACCCACCTAATTTTTTTTTTTTTTTTGTATTTTTTTTTTTTTTTGTAGAGACGGGGTTTCTCCATGTTGCTCAGGCTGGTCTCTAACTCCTGAGCTCAAGCGATCCGCCCGCCTCTGCCTCCCAAAGTGCCTGGATTACAGATGTGAACCAGTACACGCCAGGCAGGGAATTGTGATTTAATTGTTCTCGAGTACAGTCTTTATTAAATGAGGAAACAGAGGCACAAAATATTTAACAACTTGCCAAAAATTACCCACTACTGGTATGTGAATAAACTAGGATTTGACCTCAGGTCTAAGCTCACAGCTTTTGATTATTGGTTATTTGGAACACATTTAGAATATTATAGTATCAAAGTTTATAATTTCCTTAAAGGAGATTAAAAAACAGTTTACGATATTTTTACATATCACAGTATTACTTTTTTTTTTTTTGAGAAGGAGTCTCGCTCTTTCACCCAGGCTGGAGTGCAGTGGCGCAATCTCGGCTCACTGCAGGCTCCGCCCCCCGGGGTTCACGCCATTCTCCTGCCTCAGCCTCCCGCGTAGCTGGGACTACAGGCGCCCGCTACCTCGCCCGGCTAATTTTTTGTATTTTTAGTAGAGACGGGGTTTCACCGTGTTAGCCAGGATGGTCTCGATCTCCTGACCTCGTGATCCGCCCGCCTCGGCCTCCCAAAGTGCTGGGATTACAGGCGTGAGCCACCTCGCCCAGCCACAGTATTACATTTTTAAGATACTTTTCTAAAGGAATGTCTCTCTAACTTTATAGAGAAAGTTAGTGGGAAATAAAACCCAGTAGAATATGCATTTTACCTGTAAGTCTTTCTGAAACGTGGCACTAACATTCTGTTACATGAAGCTTTCTGAAGTACTTGCCTTTTTAGAGCAAAGGGAGTGATTAGAGGCAGGTACAGCAGTTGTTCCCTATCTCATAACATATTGTAGAAGAGATGACTTTTGTAATTAATTATGAATTAATAGAAATTTCAGTTTTTATTTTAGACTCATAAAAGCATGAATTTAGTTGGATTCTGAAACTTTGAATCATGATAGACGTAGGGTTTTTTTTAATATAACTAGTGTTTTAAATATGAATGTGAATTGAGCTTATGAGACTTTGATTTTAACAGAACGAATAACCATATGTAACCCTATTCTCCAACCTCTCCCTTCATCCCCTCTCACCCCTATTTATCAGATCCTGTGCAGTGGGGAAAGTGGGACACAGTCTCAGATTTCCACAGCATCATTTAACTCAGTAAAACCAAGTATGCCTTCCAGTTTTTGAAACCTTGTATTTTACACTATACTTAAAAGATAGCTAGCTGACAAGAACAATTTAAAAATAGCAGACCATGGACAGGTGACAAAATGTCATGCTGGCAGCACCAGACTACATTATACAAAAATCACCAGATGTCACACACTTGATTCTATTTTCGCAGCTGATTAAACAGCAGTATTTGTTGGACAAAGGGAAGAAAAAAGAAATGGCCTCTTCTGAATTTGGAATCAGTTTTTCTTTTGCTGTTATATATTTTATTTTCCTCCAAAATTCCTTAATAACTGTAAAACTTAAGATATACAATATATTAAGTTAAAAAATTATGAAATATTTTCAATTTTAGAAAAGAAACCTTTACACATATACACTCCCTAACCTGGAAGACTGTAAATCAAAATGTTAACAGTGCTTATCCTTGGTGAGCTTGTTTTCTCCATTTTTCTGCATTATGTGATTTTTCTCCAATGAAAATATATTGCATTTTATAATCTAAAAATTACTTTTGGAGGAGGTAAAGAAACTAGCTTAAAGATGCTGTGAATGATTTCACTTTAAAAAATTACAGTATTAGTTAGGGGAAAAATTAGATTATATTTAGATAATTGATTCTGATGGATTTGGCCTTCTTGATCCAGAGTTTCTTTTCTTTTCTTTTCTTTTTGAGACGGAGTCTTACTCTGTCTCCAGGCTGGGGTGCTATGACACGATCTCGGCTCACTGCAACCTCCACCTCCCAGGTTCAAGCGATTCTCCTGCCTTAGCCTCCCAAATAGCCGGGACTACAGGCGCATGCCACCACACCCAGCTAATTATTTTGTATTTTTAGTAGAGATGGGGTTTCACCATGTTGGCCAGGATGGTCTCCATCTCTTGACCTCGTGATCCGACTGCCTCAGCCTCCCAAAGTGTTGGGATTACAGGCGTGAGCCACGGTGCCCAGCCTGGAGTTTCTTATAAAATCTTTTGTTGCTCACTTTCATCCAGAGACCTGTTGAAGTCAAAGAGGTCAAAGATTAGAGAGAATACCAGGAAAGGTAAAAAGTGTTCTGCTTTTCACCAATTAGTGATACCTTCAATCTGCAAAACACTGCCTAAGGCTCTTGTTTTACTGCATCATAAGAAAGTTTAGGTTGGAAGTAATCAGTGTAAGATAGAGAATAATAATTTGAAAACTACCAAGCTTCCTTTCAGTTTCATCTTTCCAAGCTGAAAAGTTCTAGGAGCTCATCGAAAGGGTCAAAAAGGATCCATGTAGGTGTGTTTAACTTCTGGAGGACAAAAAGGGTACCCCTTTACTTTTGGGAAACTAAGTAGTTATAGAAACATGTAAAAACTTAATTTGATCTAGTGGTTGTAAACTACATAATTCTTTACCATAAATGGTAGGCACAGGAAAGAAGAAGTCAAATAAGGATCAGCTAAATTCGGGTTTGCATGATTTCCTTGATAACTCTTTATTATTATTCTAGGAATATTTAGGGAATATTGCTAACTTTTCAGACAGCACACCCTCCTCTAAATATTCCTTGGTTAAAGTTTGAAAAGATCCTCCATATATGCGATTTCCTGAAGTTCTGATGGGCAGTGATTTTGAAGTCTTGATGGGCTTTTAGGTAGACTTTCCAGTGACTGGCTAATTACCGTTATATTTGAATACCCCAGAAAAGGGTGAAAGCTGGTTTAGAGTAAATCACATATAGTTTTCATAGATATTAATATTTCATGATAATGAATCCAAATAAGGTCTTGATTATCCAAAAATGATGGCGAGAACATTGAGATAGCTAGTTGAAATGAGAATATACTTTCTCCCTACTGAGTCAAAGCCTTGTTCTGGTGACAGTTTTTCCTATTATAGGTTCTGATCAAGGTGGTGGTAGGAGATACCACTTGTTGCCGACTATAATTTTCAGGGACTCTAAAATGACTTAGGAACTGAAAAAACATGAGGCACATAGAACAATTATATGTAGATACAGTACATGTATCTTTTAACAATGGGGTAGTTTTTGAAATTCCTAATAATTAGCTTCTAGTAAATATGAAAAGGTTTATGAAATCTATAAAAAATAAAATAGATGATTCTTTTAGATTTTACTCATATGGCTTTTTAATAGAAAACATGATCTAATATAAGAAAATAATTTTACTATATTACAAATGCTAGCAAAATTGTCTCTGCAAGACTAGAGAGAGATGAAACATTTTTCTCCTAATAAGGTTTGAAACAATAAAAACTAAAAATTTTCATTGAAAGCTCTATAATGCTTCATGATAAAGTTAGAACAGTTTTATCAGAATCCATCAAATTCTGGTGGATTTTCTTATTTATGGATGTATTTAAGATTTTCTCATTCAATACATACATACACACCAATACAAGTGACGCTTCACATGGGAGGGTTTTGTTTATCCCTGCCTCTTTTTTTTTTTTTTGAAACGGAGTCTTGCTCTGTCGCCCTGGCTGGAGTACAGTGGCGCGATCTCGCCTCACTGCAACCTCCACATTCTGAATTCAAGTGATTCTCCTGCCTCAGCCTCCCAGGTAGCTGAGATTATGGGCACCCACCACCACACCCAGCTAATTTTTGTATTTTTAGTAGAGACGGGGTTTCACCATGTTGGCCAGGCTGGTCTCTTAACTCATGACCTCAGATGATCTGCCCTCTTCGGCTTCCCAAAGTGCTGGGATTATAGGCATGAACCACTGCGCCCGGCCTTCCCTACCTCTTAATATGAAATGACCTTTTACAAATTATCGTAGCCTGGGGAGCGATAAGAAGTCAGGATGGTCCTGTCTAGGCAAAAACTTCATTTGTTTATTAATTCATGATTCTCCCTTTTTATTTAAGGCAAATGCCCTGCTTTGTCTACTATGATGCTTTCCTTTTGGGCAAAAAGAACTTAATAATGCTATTTGCCTCCAGTCCCCTGTAACGGAGTTTACTATCAAATGATGACTGACTCTTTTGCAATTATGTAATATAAAACTGTGTACGTTGTAAAAATCAATCATTTTAACCTTATCTCCAGCTTTTTCTGTATACTTTCTCCCCAAAATACTGTTGACATTTATTTAAACAATGGTAGTGAAATAAGATTAACATTTTTTGAGAATTTCATGATAGCCCTTGACATAATTGAACATTAAAACCTTGCAGAGCCAAGTTTATAGATATTAGCTTTACACAAAAGCATTGTTTCAATAACTATTTTGTTGAAGGAATTTGGTCAAGAAAGCTTTCTAAGTACATTTTTTTTTTCCATATAAGACTCTAATTTTCCTTTTGGTACATCCACCTCCTTGTCCCAAATAATTAATGAAAAAAACATAACAAAAATGTCTGCATCTTCCATCCTTGCCCCTGGGGGCCATTAGTTGAAGCATCTGTTTCTGACTTAACATCTTATAGACAGGGGTTGGCAAACTTTGTGAAGTGCTAAAGAGGAAATATTTTAGGCTTTACGGGCCACATGGTCTCTGTCACATATTGTTCTTTGTTTTATTTTTGGTTTGGTTGTGTTTACAAGCCTTTCTAAATGTAAAAATGATGCTTAACTCAGAAGCATACAAAAACAGGAAGCCAGCTGTGTCAGCAGACGTTTACAACTCCTGTTATAGACTTAAGGATGAACATGTGGAGATTAGCATTATATTCAAGGTCATATCACTAGTTAGTGTTAGGGAGAGCCACCAGAACCCTAGATTTTTAGGCCAATCATTTTCCCCCATTCTATCTCTTATATGAATTTTACCATCTTCCTTCTGGTTGCCATTCTGATTATTGCATTGCATTTTTGAGCCACTATGAAACCTCTCTTTTTATTCTCTCTAAGCTTCAAATTTATATACTTGTTTGAATCTATTTTTTTTTTTTTTTTTTTTTTGCTGGTTGAATGGAAGTACAGTATAAATGGTTGTTTAAATAAAATGCTTAATCCAAGGAGTTGGCATGTTTAAATTGGAATGCAGGAGATGTGTTAAATTTCAGACTATTATAACATAAGCTTCTTTTTTTTTTTTTATTTGTTGTTGAAACTTTGGCTTTGTTTTAAGACTTTTCGTGTGTATGTTTTATGACTTTATTTTTAAAACTGTTGTAACTGCTTTGGCCTTTGATAGCATTGTTATAGATTAATCTGTTTTAGATTTTTGTAATGTTTATATTTTAAGATGTGTTTGAAATGATTACATTAAGCATTCTTTTTGCTTAAAATTATTTTATTTTTTAGGACGCATGGGGATAAATTTCCATCATCCAGGAACAGATAATATTATGGCACTTAACAGTAAGTCTTCATTTGAAATATTCTATTAAATTAGCAGTCAAGTTTGCAGCATGTCGCTTCTACATTCTTGATTGTTGGTTACATTTTAACCTTCCGCTGAAAGGAGTATAGACCATTGTTCTGTACTAGTGGTTCTCAAAGTGTGGTCCCTGGACCAGCAGCATCAACATTGCTTGGGAGCTTATTAAAATCTCAGGCCCCATGACAAGGCTATTGAATCAGAAACTTAAGGATGAGGCCCACAGGTCTGTATTTTAACAAGCCTGTGTGTGATTGTGATTCAGGCTAAAGTTTGAAAATTACTGCTTCAAACCAGGGTTGGCAAACTATAGCTCTGCAAGCTGGATCTGTTTTTGTAAATGAAGTTTTATTGGAATATAGCCACACCCATTCATTTATGGATTGTCTGTGGCTACTTTTGTGCTACAAAGGCAGAGCCCACAAAGGCCAAACTTTTACCATCTGACCCTTTACAGAAAATGTTTGCTAACTGCTGCTCTATACCATTGGGTTGGAGGAATGAAGGAGGTAGGTGAAGGGAGAGAGGAAGTGGGGTAGAGAATGTAATGTGAATGAATAAATCAACTTATTTATACATAACTCAGAATTTTTTCATTGTGGTAGATAGCCAGGTATTTCAAGCTGGACATCCAGGGGTCTCCCATTAATGGAATTTGCATGGTATATGTGTCAGCAGCTTTACAGGTTTGAAACAGTTTTGTCAGTATAATTGTTGGATCAAGTTCTAAAGCAGCAAAAACTTACTAACTGGAAAGTCATTATATTAATTAACACCAGAAGAAATAATCTGGGTGGTGTCAGCTCTCCTTCCTAGTGTCAATGCATCAGATACCTTTGCAGAAGAACAGTCTCTAAATGGAAATTGTTCATTTTCAGAAGGACCTATATGAGCCATTGAATCTTTCAGAATTTAAGTTTTCTCCTCTAGTAAATGAGTGATATCAAATTGTCTCCTCTCATCTTCCCAGATATACAAGCTGACTCTCAATACACATGGGAGACATACTGGATAAATCTAGGGTTGTGTACAATATTATTTCTTTCCCTCTTGCTTGAATAGGTATGTTGAATGTCATTGGAGTTCTTTAGAGCATGTTTTAGGTTATCTCTAAAATATATATTTCACATCTCCTTGGTTCTGACATGCAATCAATGAGTACTTCTGAGAACCACTGGCAGTGCTTGATGATGCAGGTCCTAAGCCTCTCCACGCATATTTTTTTCTAGATTGCTAGTATCCCTTCCTTTTGGCAGGGTTAGGGGGATGGTCTTAGCGACAATAAGAATTCCAAAGTATCTACCTTTAATTTTCTAACTTCTAAATGAAAGGTCACTTTAAATTTAGATTATGCTGCCTCTAACTTTTTTTCTAGTGCGATGGGAATTAATAAACATGCTTAACTTGTTGAACTTGAGCAATAATTAATTGTGAAAAGACTTCCGTTAGATTATGGGATTTAAAGTTGAATGTAAAAGAAAAGAACAGTATGGTAGTGTGTCTGCCTGAAGGAATGAGTGTGTATCTCAGAAAAGACCTAATTGACATGATGTGAATCCTCTTCTGCAAAAGGGAGAGGATATAGTTTGTGATTTTTTGTGGGGAAAAAAAGGAGCTAAAAGACATTTTTCTTTTTAAAAACTTTTTATTCTCTTTGGTTTGATTTTCTTTAATTCTCTGCTTTTAAATCCAAGATTTCATTTATGCTCTTTCCATTTTGTTCATGTTGTGCAATCCCCCTTTTAGCTTCAATTTCTCCAATCCTTGAGAGAAGGGGGCTATTAGGTAATCTTCATGATTGTTTTCAGCATGAAGATACTGTTATTCTGTAATTTTTTTTAAGTACCAAAAGGGCCATTTTGCTGATATCTATAACAAATGTTGATGAGTTACACATAGTTGCAACAGATATCAGAGTGCATCAATCTTTGAATGTCTCTGTGATTGCTGCCCAAGGTCAAAGAACCTTGTTGTCTCCTTAAAATAAACTATACAAACAACCAGAGTTTGATGTTTACATTACATACCATCAGTTTTCTTTCAAAGTTGACTCCAGCTTGAGATGATCAGAACAAAAATATGCTCCATATAGGTACTTGTGGGACCTGCAGACTTCGACAAATTTGCTGGGATAAACCTTGTTTTCCTTTTTGTACAGTTGATCCCAGCCCATCTGGTGACTTACATATGTAGCATATGCACAAACACACACCTGTCTATTATTTTTGTCTTCTTTTTTAAAATATGTATTTATTTTTTATATTTTGTAGAGATAAAGTGTTGCTATGTTGCCCAGGCTGGTCTTGAACTCCTTGCCTCAAGCAGTCCTCCCACCTCGATTTCCCAAAGTGCTGGGATTAAAGGTGTGAACCACCACACCTGGTCTTTCTTTTTATACCTACCATTTGTTGCCCTAACACTTTTTGTCCGTGACTGGTCTATCCTTCTTCCTTTCTGTCAACCTTCATGTAGGAATAATTGAGATCGCTGGGCATGGTGCCTCACACCTATAATCTTAGCACTTTGAGAGGCCGAGGCTGGCAGATCACTTGAGGTCAGGAGTTCAAGACCAGCCTGGCCAACATGGAGAAACCCCGTCTCTACTAAAAATACAAAAATTAGCTGGGTGTGGTGGCACATGCCTGTGATCCCAGCTGCTCAGGAGGCTGAGGCAGGAGAATCACTTGAACCCAGGAGGCAGAGGTTGCAGTGAGCCGAGATCACGCCACTGCACTCCAGCCTGGGTGACAGAGTGAGACTCCATCTTAAAAAAAAAAAAAAGGAATAATTGAGAAGAAGTAACAAATCCTGAAACATTGTTAATTCAGAATTGTGATTGTCGAAGGGACTAGGTTGAAGTTGAGCTGTATTTTCAGAAAAGAAGGGATTGGCTAAGAAAATTATAGCAAATTGAGACAGTTTGAATTTTTTTAAAAAAGAAAATGAGAGTCAGTTGTAGTTCTTTCTTTCTTACCCTTTTTTGCTATGTGAATTTGTGCTTCCTAGGTCTCTGTGGAAAGCTGCCATTCATTAGGTTTCCCAAAAAATCTTCCATCCTTTTTTTGCTTTCTTGACCTCACCAAAACCTGTCTCCTAAAGATATGGTCTCAGTTCTCCTGACTTTATGGGAAAGATAGATGTCATAATATATATTCTTCTCAGTACTACTTTCCAGCTTTGAATTGGCCAAGTTCCCATTTTTTGGTGTTCCTAGTGCATGCCCTTCAGTTATACCTTCCTCCAAGAATCACCACTGCTGACGTCATCTAGAAGACAGAAAATGAAGCTTGGAAGAGAAAGATAGGATACCACTATGGAAGACAAATAGGAGTTACCAGTAAACCTTCAGACATTTAGGGTGTGGAAAAATTGGCAAGGTTTGTGTAAACCAAAGAGTCTACTGATTTTTTTTGTTCAAGACCATGAATCTATTAATATTAAGAATTGGCAGGCCAGCCTTTATGGAGGAACCCAAGAGGCACATTCCAAATTTTGGCCTTTCTCAAAATATTAGGTCCTCAAGTATTACAGAATATAGAAGGGGAGGTAGGGGGAAGAAACTCCAATCCATCAGTTAAGACCTGCCACTTGTCTAATATTTACAAAATAAAGTTAGTTCTGAGGCAATATACTCCTTCTACTTAATCAGGTAATATATTTTTTCCTAACTGTATAATAATTTTAATATTAAAATAATTTAATATTTTAATCTTCCTTACTTTTAAACAAGAACACTTGACGTTTACATAATGTATTTTAATTTTTCCCATTGGAGAAGGAAGGCTGCTAAGAGTTCTTCTAGCTACATATGTAGTAGTAGTTCTACCATCCATATTTTTCTAATACTAGTAGTAGCTCGTGTTTCCTTTTTCTTTTTCTTTTTTACATTCTAGGTCAGGGATGTCCAACCTTGTGGCTTCCCTGGGCCACATTGGAAGAATAATTGTCCTGGGCCACAAATAAAATACACTAACACTAATGATAGCTGGTGAGCTTAAAAAAAATAATCACAAAAAAATCTCATAATGTTTTAAGAAAGTTTACAAATTTGTTTGGGCCGCATTCAAAGCCGTCTTGGGCCACATGTGGCTTGCGGGACGCAGGTTCGACAAGTTTGTTCTAGGTGTAGAGTTGGTTTAGCATTCGTGGTCTTGTGTAGGATTGGTGCCTGACTTGGTGACTTTTCCTCTATTATGTTGATCCTTAGAAAAGGATACTGGTGCCTCCATGATTCATCACATAAATCAAATTTATGTTCAAATTAATGTTCAAAATCAGCATGCCTGTTCTTTACTCCATCTGACTGGTCAGTTTCTCTTTTTCCAAGTAGAAAATGGGCTTGGGAAAACAGATAAATATTGGAAAGTTGCTTGATAGGTACAAAAGCAGAAACTGGGAGTAGTGTTTCTTAAGGAATAGTATCATTCAGTTCCAGGAAGATGTCTTCGAAGCAGGCTGGAAGACATGTGAAACTTGAAGATGCAGCAATGAATTAGCAAAGCCAAAAGCGTCATCTGGAGTTAGGTAGATCCCATTCCCCCTTTACAAGCTATATGGCCTTGAGGCCACATTCTTAACTCCTCTTTGCCTCTGATTTCTTCACCTGTAAAATGGAGATAGCAATCAGTAAAGTGGTTATATATATATTTTTATAACGCTTAGCATAGTGCCTTATTTGTAGATAATACTCATATGAGCTGCTATTGTGAATGTTTGCAACAGCCTTATTATTACCTTTAAAGATCTTTCTTTCTTTACATATTAGTTTCCAAAATATAAGTTTATCTCACATTGGTTACATTTAGGTAGATGCTTTCCTGATAGAATTTAAGACAGCACACCTGTAAGTCATTTGGTTACATTTATTTATTTATTTGGAGACAGAATCTCACTCTGTTGCCTGGGCTGGAGTACAGTGGTGTGATCTCGGCTCATTGCAACCTCTGCCTCTTGGGCTCAAGTGATTCTCCTGAATCTGCCTCCCGAGTAGCTGGGACTACAGGCACATGCCACCATGCCTGGCTAAATTTTTGTATTTTTAGTAGAGGTGGGGTTTTGCCACGTTGCCCAGGCTGGTCTCGAACTCCTGAGCTCAGGCAATCCGCCTGCCACGGCCTCCCAAAATGCTAGGATTACAGCTGTGAGCCACCACGCCCAGCCACGTTTAGATAGGTGCTTTCCTGATGGAATTGAAGACAGCACACCTGTAAGTCATCACATAAGCTAGCATAGCTGTATTGAGATGTGGTTCCAGTTGTTTCTGTGTGAATCTTTTTCTCTGGATGAAATACTTTCTATTACTTGACTTTGGAACATGCAAGCATGCGCTGTCTTTGGATCCTACTGGCCTTTCTCAGTTGTTAAATATCTTGTGATGTTGGCACTTTAAAAAGTGTCACACGCTGCTGTTTGGAATGTATTAATAAAATGATACAGCCACTTTGGAAAATAATTTGTAAAGTTAAACATGCAACTATCATATGATGCTGGAGTTCTGGGAATTTACCCAAGAGAAAAAATGAAAATGTATGTCCACACAAAGACATATATGTGAATATTCAAAGCAGCATTGTGGATAAACAAATTGTGGTACATCCATACAATGGAATACTACTTGGCAAATAAATAGGAATGAACTGTTAATACATGCAGCAACATAAATGACTGTCAAAATAATTATGCTAAGTTAAAAAGCTAGACAAAAGAATACATGCTAGATGATCCTGTTAATATAAAATTCTGGAAAATGTAAACTAATCTATTGTGACAAAATACCACAACTTCAAGAAAGGAATTTTTGTAGTAACATTGTCTTCTTTTTTCAGAGGATAAAAGTAAGGGCTTAGATCTTGGAGAAGAAGTCATGTGTAATGATGGCATCTAGTTGAGCAAGTTTCTGAATCTCCTTAAGCCTTTGCCTGAAAACCTGTAAGTGGGCAGTTAGGAGATTTACTCTACCTCATTGTTTTTGTGGGATTCAGATGAAGTAAGGCACACTACAAATAAGGTATTATTACTGCTACATTTGGGAAGTAGGAAGCGTAGTCGTACTCAGAGAAGATACTTCCAGAGAGTTTTTTTTTTTTTTTTGAAAGATTGTAGCTTTGTAATATAACAGAGATTCAATATTGTTTAAATTAAAAGTTTTCCTGTCATTCCTTTTCTGAGATCTTTGATGTTGTAATTAGAGTCTGTTACAAGTTATAAAGAGATAAATAAGAATTCTGAAGTACCACTTCCCCTCTGACAAGGAAAGATGATTGTTTACCCTCACTCTTCCTTATCAAAGTTTGTAACTTTGCAAAATTGAAGATTCCTAGAATAAAACCTAAGTAGTTTGAAGACTTAAAAGCAACCTTTTGATATCTTTCTTCTTTATTTTTTCTGTATCTCATGAATTGGTATATAAACATTTTGATATCTTAAGCCAAAAAAAGACACTCACCTCTTTAAAAGCTCTGAGGTCATTGATTGTTAAACAATGTATACATAGCTGATAACACCAAGAAACTTGGAACTTTAGATTATTCTGTTTTCTACATTTTCCTCTTATTAATGCCTTGAAAACATTTTAGAAGGTTTTGCTTATATTTCTATTTGAACTGAGGGCTGCCAGTGCATTTGTTGAATCAAAAGAGGCAATGTGAAAGGGCATTGACATGAACATTTGTGTTGGGCAGAGACTCCTCTTCCCCCTCCCGTTTATCCTCTGCTGGGAGTGAACTCCTTGGGGAGAGGCTCAGCTGAGAGGAAGTGGCAGAGAGGGAGCTGAGCGCATGATGCCAGAATGGGAATAGAGCCAGCTTTGCTAGAATTCCAAATGGAATTTTCCAAAATTTGAAGAACACATTGTTGTTTCTGTTCACTGTGAGTGGATATAAGTAAATAATTTCTTGGTAGCATAAAAAAGTACAGTAAAGGAATTATCTTGAGATTCTTAAAGACATTTTGTCTGAGAATTTTTAACTTTTTGAAGACAAGATTCAGACTTTCTGTTTCTGTCTGAACAGGTTTCTATCTGAACAGGTTTAGAAGTAAAACTAATAAATGGTTGTGCTATGAATACGTTGTAAAGGATGGCTAATTTAAAAATGAAAAAATTAGAAGGATAAGTAATGTTCCACGACTTCCAAATACTCAAATTTCAAAGCATTCTAGTTGGATGCTGCACATGAATGTGGTAAGGGACCTAAGAGATTGTTTTGTTTTGACTTTCTCATTTTACAGATTGGAAAGCTGAGATTCAAAAGCCTGTAGGAATTGGCCAGGGTGATATGGAGCTAGGAGCAGAACCTCTTGCCTCCTGGTTGAGGGTGATACCTTTTGCTTTAGATACTTAATTGTTAAGAGTGGTTACATTATTATTATTATTATTTACTACCTTAACACAAACATGCAAATTCGGTGTCTTTGGGAAAATAGTTTTTCTATTATTATTATTTGTCACCTTGTTTATGCTCTGAATGCTTAGTAAATTCTCTTTTCCTGAAAAATAGAATAGTAAACCTAGTTTACATGGCCTGATATTGAATATTGTCAATAAGTGAAGTCTGAAATGTTCTGACTGACTTTATTGCATTTTGGAAGAAGTTCTTTGTATTTGTGAATGTGTCTAAAGTGACAGTATTGGGTAGTTCTAACCAAATAAGGAAGATACAGAAAACTGAAAATTTACTTACTTTTCCCTGTGGACTTCCCTGTTTTCTCCACTTGTATAGGCAGTGGAAACTGGACTTCACATTTACAGCATTCACCCCACTTGTAATTAACTATTTAATATTGGTGTTTTTCTTTAATGTGTATGCTTCAAGAGGGCAGAGACTAGCTTTTATTCACAGTTGGTCCCTGGCTTGAAGTATAATGCCTGGCCTGTTGAATAGGCACTCAATATGGGTGATCAGAAGAGAGGGAAGGAGGGGTGGGAAAATATCTCAGTGTGACTGTGAAAAGCACAATCTAACAGTCTTAGAGAATATCCAGTCCACCTTAATTTCTTTCTAAAAGATGTGCTTTAATTCTTCCTTTTGAAAGATGGTTATAACACATATAGATCTAGCAATGAACAGTTTATGAAGTGGTCTCACAGACCTCTGTGCTTTTATAATGCTTACTATGGTTTTTCCAGAACATGGAAAAAAATCCACTTTTGTTGAGCACCAACTTTACCCCAGGACTATTCTCTTATCTGGACAAAACATGGCCATATGATAGAGTAGTGTGTGAAACTGGAATGCAGTTTTTTTCCCCCTTTCAACTTTTAGGTTCAGGGGGTACATATGCAGGTTTGTTACATGGGCAAATTGCATGTCAGCATGTTGCTAATGTCATACAGCCACCAAATAGCTGTATAAGGTTTAGACACACAGATTATTCTGCCAACCAGTTCCTAATCCAGTGTGATTTTTAATCTTTTGGATTTTCCCAAAAAGTAACTTGGGTTTCATTTAACTCCTTTATAACAATTAAATAAATGATACTTTATTGATTGTGGAGAGTCAATATACTTCCACACATGTTCAGTGTTACTTTCAGAACATAGTCTCCCTCAATAGCAGCAGGAATTTTAAATGCCTTCTTTTCTTTATTACCCTCCACCCACATACACTTTTATTACATGAATAAAGTTTTGTGTTTTTTGTTGTTGTTGTTGTCTTGTTTTTTCAGCTGAATATAGTAGAAACAGTGCAGTTTGAGGTAGGGAGGCAGACAGATCTGAGTTTAAACCCCAAATCCGTCACTTATTTGCCATGTGACCTTGTGGCAAGTTACCTGTCTTTTTTTGTTTTATTTTTTTAAATTTTTTGTAGAGACAGGGTCTTGTTATATTGCCTAGGCTGGTGTTGAACTCCTAGGCTCGAAAGATCCTCCTGCCTTGGCCTCTCAAAGTGCTGTGATTACAGATGTGAGCTACTGCACTGAGCCTGTGTCTTTTATTTCCAATGGACACTTTAACCCCTCTTTACAAATGGTAAGGTTAAGTGTGTAGTGCTCCTAATACCGTATCTGGCAAGAAATACACACCAAGGCTGGGTGGGGTAGCTCACACCTGTACTTCCCAGCAGTTTGGAAGGCCGAGGCGGGAGGATCACCTGAGGTCAGGAGTTCAAGACCAGCCTGGCCACCATGGTGAAACCCCATCTCTAGTAAAAATACAAAAATTAGTCAGGCATGGTGGTGCGTTCCTGTAATCCCAGCTACTTGGGAGGCTGAGGCAGGAGAATCGCTTGAACCCAGGAGGAGGAGGTTGCAGTGAGCCAAGATCACACCACTGCAGTCCAGCCTGGGCAACAGAGTGAGACTCTCTCTGGGAAAAAAAAAAAGAAGTACACACCAAACAAATGTTAGTCTTTGTTTCTTCCCTATTCTACCCCCTTTCCTTTGTTTCCTTTTGGGTTCACACTAATTCTCAACTCTAGTTATACAATCAAAACAGGAGCCAAAATAGAAAACACCCATGCCTGAGAGATTGTAATTTCATTGGCCTAGGGTGAAATCTGGTTGGGGTGGAGGGTGGGCAAGGGATACGGAAAGGACCAGAATTAGATGTGTGTCTATCTTTATTTGAGGATGAAGGAATCAGGTAGTATCGGGACTATGCTGTGCATATCCTAGTGTTCTTTCTTTTCCCTCAAGATTTGGTCTGCTTTTATTGTTCCCTGAAGTTTTCCCAAGTCTAGATCAGAAGAGGAAGGTGTTTTTGAAGGATCAGGGCAGGACTGATGTGAATGAGCAGCTTCTCCATGCTACTGCAGCCCTTCCCAAATGTCCAGGTCAATTCCTTGACATAACTTTCTTCTGTGAAGGAACTCTCCTTCCCACATGAGAGGAGCCTTGTTGATAGAGAGAAGACAACACTGACCAACAGGCCCAGCCTTTGGTTCAGCTGAAGTTCCTGAACACACCAGTACCCATTTTGTTTACCTTCTCTTCTTTCTGTATTATTCCTTGTATTATTTGGGAGTTCAGAAATGTAGAACTAGCAAGTATTAGCTGTCCTGAACAGTGTAGGAATTGAGTCTTTATATACAGTTGTAGAAATCTCATGAGATTTTTGGCATAGTGGTTCAGAGAAGATGGTTTGTTGAAAACAGATGCCAGATATTTGAGTGTATACTACTGTAGTAAGCAATTTCAGACCTGAATTGGACAGATTGATCAGTATAAAATACAAAATACTCTGTTATGTGATTACAATTCTTAGAACTTTCTTCGTTCTTTCTCTCTCTTCCTCCTTCCCACCCTCTCTTTCTTCCTCTCTCCCTCCCTCCCTTTCTTTCATTCTCCATCTTTCTCTTTTTTCTTCCTTCTTTTCTCTTTCTTTCATCAGTTATTGTTTCATTTAGCAATGTGCTACTGAAATAAAAACAAGGTGGCAATTAATTATTCTTAGTGGAATGCTGTCAGGTCACGAGTATGAGGGTGCATAAACGTCACCTGATGTAAGTGGGTGTGGATGCCCACTCTCTCCAGTAAGGTATAGCAGTATTATGTAGAGGAATTCTTTATCGAGGTTTGTTTCCAGAGATGTCTTGTCTGATATATTCATTTTTAATTATCTTTTTCTGTTTTGATGAGGAATTTAGGAAATGAACTTGGAAATTCTAGAGTGATTACTTTGATAACATGTTATATATTGAGAAGTTGTATTAGTATCTTATATGTTAAATGTAATTTAGAAAGTAAATTAATACTAAGTATGTAGGGACACTGAAATGTGGTATAGCAAATCCTTGAGCTTGCGTTTTATACAAGACAAGAAGAAGAATAATAGAGGAAATGGACAGTGTGGACTAGGAGTTTCCTAGGGAGTAGAAGAGACTGGATGTTAAGGCATGCAGGTATCAAGATTTTTATACTCTCTGAATAGGTGCTTACTTGTAATGATAATACTGGAAGAGTAGGTTGAATTGGGATTACTGGAATCTATGGGTTGATGTATGGAATAGTGAGAATGAGGATCTGAAAGATGGTTGGGGCCAAATGATGAAGGGCTTTGGATGCTTCATGAGAAGCTTATACAGACTAGTATTGTCTTAGTGGAAATTAGGTTTATCCAAAGGAGACTATTCAGGCTGATATGGAATATGGAAAATGATTTCTTATGAAGAATACTGAATTCACTAAAAAGAGTCAATAAAAAAGAGAAAACCAAAAGGTGCTAAAGTAATGGCCCCTCAATAAAAGTGGGATTAGGCTGGGGTCTGTGGGTAAGAATAACAGGAGAGTGTAAAAAAAAAACTTTGTAACAATAAGAATGGTCCTACCATGGAGTATACAGATCTTCGGTTTTCTAGTTGTGTTCTATGGAATGCCAACATCCAAGAAGATACTTTAAGTGCCACTGTGGGAGAAGGATACCCAACATTTGGGGCCATGGGTCCTTGCCATGCTTGAACTTGAACAGCCTTGCTTTAATACGTTGTCTTTACTCGGGGAGAGAATGCTCTGCTACTGTATTCGTCCATTCTCACACTGCTATAAAGAACTGCTCGAGGCCAGGCGCAGTGGCTCACGCCTGTAATCCCAGCCCTTTGGGAGGCCAAGGCGGGTAGATCACCTGAGGTCAGGAGCTCGAGAGCAGCTTGGCCAACATGACGAAACCCTGTCTTTACTAAAAATGCAAAAATTAGCTGGGCATGGTAGCAGACATCTGTAATCCCACCTACTTGGGAGGTGAAGACAGGAGAATCGCTTGAACCTGGGAGGTGGAGGTTGCAGTGAGCCGAGACTACACCATTGCACTCTAGCCTGGGCGATAAGAGCAAAACTCCATCTCAAAAACAAAACAAAACAAAACAAAAAAACCTACTCGAGACTCAGTAATTTATAAAGGAAAGAGATTTAGGCCAGGCACGGTGGCTCACGCCTGTAATCTCAGTACTTTGGGAGGTTGAGGCAGGTGGATCACCTGAGGTGAGGAGTTCGAGACCAGCCTGACCAATATGATGAAACCCCATCTCTACTAAAAATACAAAAATTAGCTGGGCCTGGTTGCATGCACCTGTAATCCCAGCTACGTGGGAGGCTGAGACAAAAGAATCGCTTGAACCTGGGAGGCAGAGGTTGTAGTGAGCCGAGATTGCACCATTGCACTCCAGCCTGGGCAACAAGAGCGAAACTCCATCTCAAAAAAAAAAAAAAAAAAAAAAAAAGGAAAGAGGTTTAATTGACTTACAGTTCTGCATGGCTGAGGAGGCCTCAGGAAACTTACAATCATGGCAGAAGGGGAAGCAAACACATCCTTCTTTACATGACAGCAGGAGAGAGAAGTGCCAAGCAAAGAGGGGAAAGCCACTTATAAAACCATCAGATCTCGTGAGAACTCACTTCACTGTCACGAGAACAGCAGCATGGGGGTAACCGATCCCATGATTCAATTACCTCCCACCGGATTTCTCCTTTGACACATGGGGATTATGGGAACTACAATTCAAGATTAGATTTGGGTCGGGACACAGCCAAACCATATCAGCTATTTAGGAAGAAGTTTGAAAAACACACACTAGAATAGGCTGAGAGACTTGAAGCAAGCCTCTTTATTCTTTTATCTCATACTTTTTATCTCATAATATCTTTATTAAGGTATTCTAGCAGAACCAGGTAAAACACTTTTCTATTAGTTCCAGAAATAATTCTGTTTTGCTTAAGATACCTGTAGGTTTCTTGTAAGATTTTGAAAGCAGTGGAACAGAATGTTGCAAAAGTTCAGTTGGTGAGAATACAGGATATATTTTCTTATGTTCCTAATAGCAACTAAATTTTCTGACCAATCCACAAAAATACCTATAGGCATGTATCATTTTATTGTGCTTCACTGTATCATGCTTCATAGAATTGTGTTTTTTATAAATTCCAAGTTTGTGGCAATAGTTGTGCTGTTTTTCTAACAGCATATGCTCACTTTTTTTCTCTATATCATGTTTTGTTAATTCTCACAACATTTTAACCTTTTTCATTATTACTATATCTGTTATGGTGATTTGTGATCAGTGATCTTTGATGTTAGTATTTTATTTTATTTTTTTGAGACAGAGTCTCACTCTGTCTGCCCAGGCTGGAGTGCAGTGGTACAGTCTCAGCTTACTGCAACCTCTGCCTCCCGAGTTTAAGCAATTCTTATGTCTCAGTCTCCCAAGTAGCTGGGACTACAGGTGTGTGCCGCCACGCCTGGCTAATTTTTGTATTTTTTAGTAGAGACAGTGTTTCACTATGTTGGCCAGGCTGGTCTCAAACTCCTGACCTCAGGTGATTCACCTGCCTCGGCTTCCCAAAGTGCTGGGATTACAGGCCTGAGCCACCGTGCCCACCTTGATGTAACTATTGTAATAGTTTTGGGATGCCATGAACTGCGCTTGTAGGAGATACAAACTTAATTGATTAATGTTGTGTTCTGTCTGCTCCACCAGCTGGCCATTCTTCTGTCTCTCTCCCTCTCCTCGGGCCTTCCCATTTTCTGAGACACAACATTGAAATTAGGCCAATTAATAACCCTAAAATGGCCTCAAAGTGTTCAAGTGAAAGAAAGAGTTACACATCTCTCACTTTTAATCAAAAACTAGAAATGATTAAGCTTAATGAAGAAGGCATGTCGAAAGCTGAGACAGGCTAAAAGCTAGGCCTCTTGTGCTAGTTAGCCAAGTTGTGAATGCAAATGGAAAGGTTCTTGAAGGAAATTGAAAGTGTTATTCCAATGAACACACTAATGGTAAGAAGGCGAAATAGCGTTATTGTTGCTGTGGAGAAAGTTTTAGTGGCCTGAGTGAAAGAACAAACCAGCCACAACATTCGCTTATGCCAAAGCCTAGTCCAGAGCAAGGCCCTAACTCCTTTCCATTCTGTTAAGGCTAAGAGAGGTTAAGAAGCTGCAGAAGAAAAGCTAGAAGCTGGCAAACATTGGTTCATGAGGTTTAAGGGAAAAAGCCATCTCCATAACATAAAAGTGCAAGGTGAAGCAGCAAGTACTGATGGAGAACTACAGCAAGTAACTTACCCAGATTTAGTTAAGATAGTTGGTGAAGGTGACTACCCTAAACAGCAGATTTTCAGTGTAGGTGAAACAGCCGTCTATTGGAAGAAGATGCCATCTAGGACTTTCATAACTAGAGAGGAGAAGTCAGTGCCTGGCTTCAAAGGATAGGCTGATTCTCTTGTTAGGGGCTAATACAGCTGGTGACTTTGAGTTTAAGCCAATGCTTATTGACCATTCTGAAAATCCTAAGGCCCTTAAGAATTATACTAAATCTACTTTGCCTGTTCTCCACAAATAGAACAACAAAGTCTGTATGACAGTACATCTGTTTAACAGCATGGTTTACTGAATATTTTAAAACCACTGTTGAGACCTGCTGCTCAGAAAAAAATACTCCTTTCAAAATATTACTATTCATTGACAGTGCACTTGATGGAGATGAACCAGACAGTAATGTTGTTTTCATGACTGCTAATACATCATCCATTCTACAGCCCGTGGATCAAGGTAAAATTTATACTTCCAAGCCATCTTGTTTAAGAAATACATTTTGTAGGCCAGGTGTGGTGGCTCATGCCTGTAATCCTAGCACTTTGGGAGGCCGAGGAGGGTGGATCACCTGAGGTCGAGAGTTTGAGACCAGCCTGGTCAACATGGTGAAACCTCATCTCTACTAAAAATACAAAAATTAGCCGTGCATGGTGGTGCACTCCTGTAATCCCAGCTACTTGGGAGGCTGAGGCAAGAGAATCTCTTGAACCTGGGCGACAGAAGTTGCAGTGAGCCGAGATCATGCCACTGCACTCTAGCCTGGGCAACAGAGTGAAACTCTGTCTCAAAAAAAAAAAAAAAAAAGAAAAGAAAAGAAAAAGAAATATATTTTCTAAAGCAATACTTGCCATAGATTGTGCTTCCTCTGATGAACCTAGGCAAAATTGAAAACCTTCTAGAAAGGATTCTTTATTTTAGATGCCATTTAGAACTTTTGTGATTCATTGGAGGAGGTCAAAGTATCAACATTGACAGGAATTTGAAGAAGTCAATTCCATTCCTCATGGACAACTTTGAGGGCTTCAAAACATCAGTAGAGAAAGTCACTTCAGATACAGTGTAAATAGCAAGAGAACTAGAAGTGGAGTCTAAAGATGTGACCAAATTGTTATAATCTCATGATGAAACCTGATGGATGAAAAATTGCTTCTTATGTACAAGCAAAGAAAGTGGTTTCTTAAGGTAGAGTCTACTTGATGAAGATGCTGTGAACATTGTTGAAATGACAGCAAAAGATTTAGAATATTACATACATTTAGTTGATAAAGCCGTTGCAGGGTTTGAAAGGATTGAATCTACTTTTGAAAGATATCCTACTATGGGTAAAATGCTCTCAAACAGTGCATGCTACAGAGAAATATTTTGTGAAAAGAAGAGTCAATCAATGTGGCAAACTTCACTGATCTCTTTTTTTTAAGATATTGCCTCAGCCACCCCAACCTTCAGCAACCACCACTCTGATCAGTTAGCAACAATCCGCATGGAGGGAAGACCTTCCACCAGCCAAAAAAAAAAAAAAAGAAGAAAAGAAGAAAAAAGTGACAACTCGCTGAATGCACAGATGATCATTGAGATTTTTAGCAATAAAGTTTTATTTTATTTTATTTTTTATTTTTTCGAGATAGGGTCCTACTCTGTTACCCAGGCTGGAGTGCAGTGGTATGATCATGGCTCACTGTAGCATTGAGCTCCTGGCCTCAAACAGTCCTCCCACCTCAGCCTCTTAAGTAGCTGGGGCTACAGGTATGAGCCACTGTGCTGGGCAACAATAAAGTATTTTTTGAATTAAGTTATATATATTGTTTTTTAAGACATAATGCTACTGTGCACTTAATAGACTATAGTATAATATAAACATAACTTGTATGCGCTAGGAAATAAAAAAATTGTGTGACTTGCTTTACTGTGATATTTGCTGTATTACAGTGGTTTGGAACCATAAGGCTGTAATATCTCTGAAGTATCCCTGTATTTTAATTCATAATATAACAGTTCTAAGTGTAATAATTAGTAGAAAACAATAATGTTGTGTTAGTAATAATGAAATAAAATTTTAAAAAAAATTGGGGTGAGAAGTTTATTTTCTTAAATTTTGGATTGTGCTGCTGAAAAACAGGATAATGGAGGCTGTGAAAATTCTGAAGAGAATTTCTGGGTACTTTCAAGGTCTTTATAGATTTAAAATACTGATTCTTCAAACTTAGTGGTTAAGAGTAAGGGTTTTTCAAATGTTTACCAACTGGTGAATGGATAAATGGTAGTTTGTCCATACTATGAAATACTACTCAGCAATAAAAAGAAACAAAATACTTATACATGTAACAACATGAATTAATCTCAAAAACATGCTAAGTGAAGGAAGTCAAACATATTATTGGTTTCATTAATATGAAATCATAGAAAAGGCAGGCCGGGCGCGGTGGCTCACGCTTGTAATCCCAGCACTTTGGGAGGCCGAGGCGGGCGGATCACGAGGTCAGGAGATCGAGATCACGGTGAAACCCCGTCTCTACTAAAAATACAAAAAATTAGCCGGGCGTGGTGGTGGGCGCCTGTAGTCCCAGCTACTCGGAGAGGCTGAGGCAGGAGAATGGCGTGAACCCGGGAGGCGGAGCTTGCAGTGAGCCGAGATAGCGCCACTGCACTCCAGCCTGGGTGACAGAGCGAGACTCCGTCTCAAAAAAAAAAAAAAGAAAAGGCAAACAAAACTATGGCGAGAAGGGAGATTAATGCTTGCCAGGAACCAGGAGTTAGGGGAGGGGATCAACTGCAAAAGCACGCAAAGAAATTTTCAAAGGTGTTGAACTGTCATATCTTGATTAGAATGGTGGTGGTTATATGTCTATATATAATTACCAAAATTAATCAGATCGTATACTTAAAGTGGATAAATTTTATTGACTGTAAATAATATCTTGACTTAAAGTAGGTGCTTTAGAGCCAAACTAAACCTGGATTCAGTCCTAGCTCTGCTGCTTAGTAGCTATATAACTTTGGGCCGGTCATCTTCTCTGGACCTTGGTTTGCCCATCTGGAAATGTGTATAATGATAGCTGCCTTGGGGATTAGAAGACATATTAAGTACTTAGCATATGCCTGGAACATGATAAATTATCAGTAGGTTATTATTTTACTTTATGATAGTCATTCTCCTTTATAAAATATCCCAGTAATGCTAGTATTTTGCTTATCAGTCATTAGTATTACTTTTTAGGTTTGCAAATACAATAGAAAGAAGATTTTTCTGAGAAGAATGTGTAAAAGTGAAAGAGAAGGGAAGGAAGGAGTTTTAAGACATCCAAATGCTTAATGTGTACAAAACAAAAACAAAAATAAAAACAAATACTTAATGTGAATGTAGCAGATGAATATATATCCTTCCCCTTCAAGCATCTTTTTTGCCTGCTACTTTCATATTGTTCATGGAGAAATTGATCTTTTCATTTATAACTTGCCTAGTTTCAGAAATGCTATCAAACATGAAATATTGGATTAAAAGTATCTTATCTGCCATTATAAGACAAAGGTATAGGAGGAGCATTTAAAGACAAACCCCAGCACTCCTGCTGTTTAAGAATTTATAGTCTAATGAGGGAAAGGGGGACATTTTGATTCAAACTTTAAGATCTTAACCCATCTTAAGTGAAATATTTTCTATGACTAATACTCCAAGGGAAGCTGAAAGAGAACATTAGATGTTTGAATAATTTTATAATGCCTACTGAAATGGTGATTCAAAAAATAAATTGCAAGGTGTTTCTTAAAAACTGATTTTATCACAGGGAAAGTAATTTTTTTTTTTTTTTTTTTTTGCTCTTGTTGCCCAGGCTGAGGTGCAATGGCACAATCTTGGCGCACTGCAACCTCCGCCTCCCGGGTTCAAGCGATTCTCCTGCCTCAGCCTCCTGAGTAGCTGGGATTATAGGCATGTGCCACCATGCCCGGCTAATTTTGTATTTTTAGTAGAGACAGGATTTCTCCATGTTGGTCAGGCTGGTCTCAAACTCCCGACCTCAGGTGATCTGCCTGCCTCGGCCTCCCAAATGCGGGGATTACAGGTGTTAGCCACTGCTCCTGGCATCTCCTACAGTGACATTTAATAGTTTTGACGAAAACTTCCATGCCAGTTAATAAAATGTTATACTAAATTCTTTGAATCTTCCTTCCTTTTTCATCAGGCACAGCATTTCAGGGGCTCTGCCTGTTTTGAAATGTTGTGTGCTGCTTTGATCCGCAGTAGAGTGAATATCTATCTATCCATCCTACCTACCTACCTACACCTCTGTCCCTCCCTCCCTCTCCCTTCCCCTCTTCTTTTTTTCTTGCTCTTTCTCATTTTTCGAGCCTGTATCATGGAGTCTGTATATGATATTACCTTGCTTAGAGAGACTTCCTCAAATTCAGATGTATCCATGTAACAGAAGAGTTCATTTAGATTTAAACACCAGATCAGCAATTTGGCAATTTCTTACAAAATTAAACATATCCTTACCATATAATCCAGCAATTGTGCTTCTTGGTATTTACCCAAAGAAGTTGAAAACATATATCCACATAAAAACCTGCACGTGGATGTTCAGAGCAGCTTTGTTCATAATTGCCAAAACTTGGAAGCAACCAAGATGTAAATAAGATGTATATCCAGATAATGGAATGTTATTCAGCACTGTAAACAAATGAGCTATGAAGCCATGAAAAGACATGCAGGAACCTTAGATGCATATTACTAAGTAAAAGAAGACAATCTGGAAAGGTTTCATATGATTCCAACTATATGACATTCTGGAAAAGACAATACTATGAAGACAGTAAAAAGATCAGTGGTTGCCAGAGGTTAAGGGGGAGGGAGGGAAAAATAGATGGAGCACAGGGGATTTTTTTTTTTTTTTTTTTTTTTTTTTTTTTTTTGGGTGAGACAGAGATTTACTCTTGTTGCCCAGGCTGGAGTGCAATGGTGCGATCTCAGCCCACCGCATCCTCCACCTCCCAGGTTCAAACGATTCTTCTGCCTCAGCCTTCCAGATTATAGACATGCGCCACCATGCCCGGCTAATTTTGTATTTTTAGTAGAGACAGGGTTTCACCGTGTTGCCCAGTCTGGTCTCGAACTCCTGACCTCAGGTGATTCGCCCACCTTGGCCTCCCAGAGTGCTGGGATTACAGGTGTGAGCCACTGTGCCCTGCGGAGCACAGGGGATTTTTAAGGCAGTGAAACTATTCTATATGATACCGTAACGGTGGATACAAGTTGCACATTCGTCAAAACCCGTGGAATGTACATCAAGAGTGAACCCTAATGTAAACTGTAGACTTTGGATGATTATGATGTGTCAGAATAGGTTCATCAGTTTTAACAAATGTACTGTGGTGGGGGATGTTGATAATTGGGGAAGCTATGCAAGTGTGGGGCTGGAGGGCGTACACGAAATCTCTGGGCCTTCCTTTTTTTGCTGTGAACCTAAAAAGGCTCTAAAAATTTAAAGTCTCTAAAAAACAAACAGCAGAGCATAACATGCCCTTCCCTTGGGGAGTCACATGTATAAGAATGCAACCATTAAAACTTAGTGCAGACCAAGTCATAAGGAATAACAGATGATCTATTTTAGTGTTGCCTCATGTGCCCAGCAAAGTACCATTCCATTAACATGAGAGTGCTGTTGACAGTGTACTTGTCACTGACTATACAAATCCACTTTTGGAATAATTCTTGTATTTCCCCCTGTAAAATACATGTACCATTTAATTTTTATTCTGATGGATTGGAAATAAGTATTTTTTTCAATTTTTAATTATTCAGGTTTATGATTTAAAAGCTACAAAAATATTAGCACTGTGGATTTTCTGCACTATTTTTATAACCAATGAACTAATCTAAACTATTTGTAATGTTTCATTTTTAACTATTCAAATACAAACAGTACACAAATCATAGATACATAGGTTTAATAAATATATTGCTCAATGTAGTATCACAAATTGAGCTCACCCGTGTAACTAGTGCCTGGATCAAGGCCAAAACATTACTAACACCCCAAATCTGGTTACTATCTCTAGCCAAGGGTAATACTACTCTGATTTCTAAAAATTAGAGGTAATTTGTATGGGCTCTAAATTGCTTAATATATATGAAACAGTAAAAGAATTCTATCTCTTAAAAAAAAAGAATTCTATCTCTAAGGCTGGTAGTAGTTGATAATTGAGAATTAAAGTTCTTAGAGGGAGTAGATAGACCTTTGAAAGAATATTGTATCTTGTTATATCTGGTATAAATCCATCTTAGCATAGATAGGATATTAGAAAGATGAAATAAGTCACATTACTCTCTTTTTAAAAATGTGGAGTCAGCTGGGCGCGGTGGCTCACGCCTGTAATCCCAGCACTTTGAGAGGCCAAGGCGGGTGGATCACAAGGTCAGGAGTTCGAGACCAGCCTGGCCAATATGATGAAACCCCATCTCTACTAAAAATACAAAAATTAGCTGGCGCGGCGGTGCATGCCTGTAGTCCCAGTTACTCAGGAGGCTGAGGCAGAAGAATCGCTTGAACTGGGAGGTGGAGGTTGTAGTGAACCAAGATCATGCCACTGCACTCCAGCCTGGGCGATACGTGTGAAGTATTTTGAACTGTTCTCGGCACATAGGAAGCACTCATTAGCTGCTATGATAATCACTATAAAAAGACCAAGGTAGTACATAATAAATTCCACAATGAATGATAAAAACAAATCTAAGCTACTGGGCGCAGTGGCTCATGCCTGTAATTCCAATACTTTGGGAGGCCAACGCGGGTGGATCACCTGAGGTCAGGAGTTCGAGACCAGCCTGGCCAACATGGTGAAACCATGTCTCTACTAAAAATATAAAAAATTAGCTGGGCAAGGTGGCAGGCACCTGTAATCCCAGCTACTCAAGGGGCTGAGGCAGGAAAATCGGTTGAATCCGGGAGGAGGAGGTTGCAGTGAGCCGAGATCATGCCATTGCACTCCAGCCTGGGCAACAAGGGTGAAACTCCGTCTCAAAAAACAAACCAAACCAAAACAAAATGAAACAAAAAAAATCTAAGCATCTCAGATAGATCACTACTTGATATTGGCTACCTATCCCATATGCCATCCTGTCTCTCTGACATCAGAGTTCCCAACCATCATGAACCAATTTACAGTCCCAGCACTTTGGGAGGCCAAGGTGGGCAGATCCCTTGAAGTCCAGGAGACCAGCTTGGGTGACATGGTGAAACCCTGTCTGCAAAAGATACAGAAATTAGCTGGGTGTGGTGATCCCAGCTGCTCAGGAGACTGAGGTGGGAGAATCGCTTGAGCCCATGAGGCAGAGGTTGCGGTGAGCAGAGATCTTGCCACTGCGCTCCAGCTTTTGTGCCAGAGTGAGACCCCGTCTCAAAAAAACAAACCAACAAAACTCCCAGGTAGGTCTTTTGTAACTCTTCCTCTGTCCCCAATTCAACATGCTGCCCTCCACCCCTAAGCCTGTCTAGATCTATTAACTTCATCTACATTACTTGGATGTTTAGTGGTTGAAGACTTGTGTGAACAACATTCTCATTTATCCTTCATGGGTGTTAATGTCCAATGAGTCATTTGTACCTTAGTGTTGCAATCAGATTTGTTTTCATTGGGTATCTGGCCAGAAATCAGATATAATGGGGAAAAAAATGAATTTGTTGTTTGGGAGAGACATAAGTAATTTTAAGATGTGGAGTATTTCCTTTCTCAATAGAGATTTTTCATTGGGATGTCAGGCAGCATAACATCATTGGGGATGGGAAGAAAGGACAAAGAGACAAGTGATAGGATGTCAAAATTTATTTCATCTTTTTTAAAGTGTTATATTAATCCATCCATATAATTATGGATAAAGCAAATTTAGGGGAGGGATCAAGCTAGGAAGCTACCTACCATTTATTATACTTTTTATAAGAAGAGGAATTCAAGGTTCCAAATAATAAACAGTATAAAAGTCCCTTAAATTGTTTTTGGAATGCATCCCCTTTTGTAAATTATGTAAACAGTAATAGCTATGTAAATTCAGAAGAGATTTTTTTCAGCTGGGCATGGTGGCTCACCCCTGTAATCCCAGCACTTTGGGAGGCCGAGGTGGGGATCACTTGAGGTCAGGAATTTGAGACCAGCCTGGCCAACATGGCAAAACTCCATCTCTACTAAAAATACAAAAATTAGCCAGGCGTGGTGACGGGTACCTGTAATTCCAGTTACTTTGGAGGCTGAGGCAGGAGAATCGCTTGAACCTGGGAAGTGGAGGTTGCAATGAGCCAAGATCGTGCCACTGCACTCCAGCCTGGGTGACAGAGCGAACGAGACTCCATCTCAAAAAAAAAAAAAAAAAAAAAAAAAAAAAGATTTTTTTCATTGAGGGTTGTAGTACAGGAGGAATCAGGGGAAAAAATAGAGCTTGGGCTGGATAATCCTTTCTAATATTTGAGTAGTGGGAAAGTGAAGAAGTTAAAGTTGTGGAATGAGGGTCTGATCCCTGAGGAAAAGTGGAAAGTAGTAGCAAATGAGATTGGCCTAGTGGTATTTCAACTATCTGGCTGAAAAGTCTGAATTATTTTCCTATGGAGTAAATAGGTTTTTTGTTTGTTTGTTTTTTGTTTTTTTTTTTGAGATGGAGTCTCGCTCTGTCACCCAGGCTGGGGTGCAGTGGTATGATCTTGGCTCACTGCAACCTCCACCTCCTGGGTTCAAGCAATTCTCCTGCCTCAGTCTCCTGAGTAGCTGGGACTACAGGTGCCCACCATCACGCCTGGCTAATTTTTGTATTTTTAGTAGAGATGGAGTTTCACCATGTTGGCCAGGCTGGTCTCAAACTCCTGACCTCAGATGATCTGCCCACCTTGACCTCCCAAAGTGCTGGGATTACAAACATGAGCCACTGCACCTGGTCAGAAATAGTTTTCTTTAATGCTTAATATAATACACTGTAAATATAACTCCAGATTATCTTCCTTTTTCAGTATAAGCTAGTTGTGTGACATTTCACACTTTTATTTATTTTTTTACTTATTTATTTTTATTTATTTATTTTGAGACCGAGTCTTGCTCTGTCACCCAGGCTGGAGTGCAGTGGCGTGATCTCAGCTCACTGCAACCTCTACCTCCCAGGTTAAAGCAGTTCTTCTGTCTCAGCCTGCCGAGTAGCTGGGATTACAGGCATGCGCTACCATGCCCGGCTAATTTTTTGTATTTTTAATAGAGATGAGGTTTCACCATGTTGGCCAGGCTGGTCTCAAACTCCTGACCTCAAACGATCCTCCTGCCCTGGCCCCCCAAAGTGCAGGGATTACAGGTGTGAGCCACCACACCCAGCCCGTTATGCTTTTAAGAAATGGATTAAGCTCTAAATCATTTTTTAAAATAGAACCTGAGGTTTCAAATTTGAGAAACTTTCCACTCTGAAAATCATTTTACTTGACAGGATCTTTTAGTGATACATGATACCACAGTCTAGCTCTATTAAACAGTGTAACAATACATTCTATAGGGCTGGAGTTTTAAAGAGGAAGAAAACCTTTAAAGCACTGTATTATTAAGCATGGCCTGAGGTGGACCCAGTGCCTTAGTCTCATTTTACTTTTGCAGTTCATTTTATAGATCAAAAAGATATTACATTCCCCCATTTGTAATACTGAGTGGAAAGTAAATGGAGAGAGAGAAGCTTTACTGAAAATTGTACAGAAACACATTCTGTAAAGTAACAGCTAGTTGTATATAAAATTTCTATACATTTTTCAGGGGAATCTATGAAGAGAGAGTGTGTGTTTGGGGGGAATGTGTGTGTAGTAAGAAATTCAGAGTGACCACCGCATGGTACAGTTTTTAGTTATCTAGAATGAATAATTTTTTCTTATCTGGTGGTAAGATAAAGTACAAATGAAGATTTATAAATCAGTTTTTTAAAGTACTCTATGTCTGATATAGATAATAGGCTCCAATATAAACCCTCATAAGACTTCTGAAACATCCAGTGTATCTGTTCCAGTGGCTGCCACATCCAGTTAAATTTCTTTTTAAGATTGTGATTTAGCCTGTACTTCATAAAGGTTTTTTAAAAAAATATAGTGTTTGCAGTCAAGTTGAACAGTATCTTCATATCAATTGAATAATTCCAAGAATACATAGAACAGCTTTGTGTGAATTTTTTTTTAATTTCTAAATTCACCATTTTGATACAAATACCCATGGTTTTCTTCTATGTTTACATGCAGCCAGGAGCTATGGGCGGAGACGAGGTAAATTTTTTTTTTTTTTTTTAATGAGATCTTTTGCTTGCCAAATTGTGAGTAAATATGGGTGTGTTTATGTGTGTGTGTATTCATACCTGTGTGTGTGTAAAACAATAATTATCATATGGTGTGATGTTCTATCTTAATTATTTTAGCAAAATGATTTATCGCTTTCATTAAAATTTTTGTTGTTGTTGTTAGTTGGTAATTTGTTCTTCTAATTTAAAAAAGATATAGCAAAGACTATTTCTCCTTAAAGTTTTTTGTTATATGGCTTATTGTGAATAAACATGAGGAAATAAAGGCCAAGCATATATATTTTTCTGCCCTGTATTCATTGTGTTCTTTTCATACAACTTAGAAGGCAGAACTTGGGTTTTGGAGGGCAATTCTTGATCTTATTAGGTTGGCTGGTGAATTTTTTTCTGTTATATTCAGAGTCCGATTTACCCCGGAAGTAAATGAAGCTTAAGTTTCAGGGCCTCTCACTTGCTTGGACCCCTTCCAAAGTCTATGTAATTTTCGTGTTCTTTTTCTTAAAGAGGGACCCCAAAATAGGCTTTGGTCCCCATAAAACCTGCATTCTCTCCTGGTCACACCCAAACGAAATAATACAACTTTCATTTGTGTAATGCTGTGACTGTTCTAAAGCATTTCCCATATCTGTAGTTTTTTCAAATAATTTTACAAAGTAGCTAGGAGAAGCCGGATGTAGTAGAAAGCATATGGGACTTAGGGTCAGACACGTAGGTTGTAATCACTGACTTATCATTTAGATTTGGTATGCTCATCTGTAAATTATGAGGTAATAAAACCAGTCTTGTCCTTCTTCAGAGTATTAATAAAGTTCTAGTTTAAAAAAAAGGGAAATGAAAAGCTATCCATGTAAATTGAAAATATTCCACAAATATAAGTTACTTTGGTGCTCATTTGCAGAAACTGACGGAGAAGTAGTAATTTACTTGCTGTGTGACCAAGTTAAAGTCAGAGTCAAGATCACAATCTGTGTCTTTTGGCTCTTTATTTGCTAATGTTTACCATTCATCAGGCTGTCTCTGACTTTGTAGTTGAGTCATGAAGAGAAGATAATGATGCTAAATTCATAGTATTTTATTATGTTTTAAAAAATATTAAAAATATTCTCTGCCTATGCTTACCCAAACAATACTTTTATCATTTATTTCACAGCAAATATTTGTTGAATGAGTGACTATTGGCAGAAGCTAATATATATGTATGGTGGATCATACAGTCCTTTTGCTTTTCATCATCATTATGTGGAAAAACGTTTGTGTAAATGATTATTTTCTATCCGTGGAAATAAATATCATTAAATTTTATTGCCTTATTTTTAAATTTAAAAAGTTGAAGCCTAGAAATTATGTTATTAAGACATATTTTGTACCATACTTGTTTCATGTTGCTAGAAAAATGATCACTGTCAGGAAAGAAAAGGAAATGAACTATTTTATATAGAAAATAGACACCATCTGGAGAATAGACAGCAGGGCCTGGCTTTTCTTCTTCTCATGTACTAATCAGTCACCAAATCTTGTCAAGATTTTCCCTCTAGTTTTCTCAGGCCTTGTCCGTCTCATTTCTGCTATTTTTATTTCTCCTGTTCCATTTCTACAGCTTCATCTTTCTGAAACACCACTTCGTGTCACCCCCATTCTCAATTCAGGGTCCCCATGATCTGGCCTCTGCCTCTTTCACCAACATCATTATCTTCATTTTTCCCACGTCATCTTCCCCTGACAAATCTATTTGCTTTCCCACTCTCTGGCCATACAGGTCACCCTTCCTCTCATCTATATATCTAAGGACTATCTTTATTTTACTAGTTCAAACCTTACCCTTTCCAGGAAGCCTTCCCCAGTGGCCTTGCAGACAGTGTTTTCCTCTGATTCTGCTGTCTTGCATTCTTCCTGCCTTTTCTGTATGCCCTGATTCTTCATCTTGGATAAGTTCTTTGAGGATAGTTGTCTCTAGTGCCTAACACTGGGCCCTAAGTATAGTTAGCCCTTATTTTTTTTTTTTTTTTTTTTTTTTTTTGAGACGGAGTCTCGCTCTTTCCCCCAGGCTGGAGTGCAGTGGCGCGATCTCGGCTCACTGCAAGCTCCGCCTCCCGGGTTCACGCCGTTCTCCTGCCTCAGCCTCCCGAGTAGCTGGGACTACAGGCGCCTGCCGCCGCGCCCGGCTAATTTTTTGTATTTTTAGTAGAGACGGGGTTTCACCGTGTTAGCCAGGATGGTCTCGATCTCCTGACCTCGTGATCCGCCCGTCTCGGCCTCCCAAAGTGCTGGGATTACAGGCGTGAGCCACAGCGCCCGGCCAGTTAGCCCTTATTAAGTGCTTATTGATAAGGATTATTTTGAAATAACACCCTACATTTATGCAGAGCAGAGTTTGGCATCGTATTTTTAAAAATTATCTTATTTTTATAAATAATAGCATATTAATACTATACATCAAGAATATAAAGTTGCCTATAGTTTCTAAGCTTCTGAAAAAAATACTCATCCTTTTTTCATTTTACTTTCTCCATATCTATTTGTGAGGTTGATTTTATTCTCAAAAGTCACGATGTTTGTATGAGGTGCTACATTAAATATTTCCTAGAATGACTTGGTCCCTGCTCTTGGTCTGCAGTTTGATAGGTGCAAATGAAGAAGAGAATGATGAGAGAGAGAGGAAGAGAGACAGAGAGAGGCGCAAATGCTAAAAGACTGAATGTTGGCTTTCTGTAATGAAAAAAGAACGGACAGAAAACGTTTTGTCCATGCTTTCAATAAGTCTTTCATTTTCAAAGCTGAAAAAGAAGTCATCTTCCTTAAATGTAATGATATAACCATATGGGATGAAGCATGTCTAGATCTCATATCTAGAACGCTCATTCTCTGAGATGTATTCATTTGAGCCAACTCTGCATAGTATACTTCTGATGAATTGGCAGACTTCCTCATGGTTATTTTTTCATGTGAACAGGGATTAAATTAATGTTTGATCCCTTTCCTCTAATTAACATTTAGACTTGCCCAAAAAGAATAAAAATTAAGCTTGCTGATGTATGTTACTTCCCTCTACCTATGATTAAGGATAGAACTGGAGCTATAACTTATTTTCTATGTGTTACATAAACATGTTGGTAAACTTTTTTCTTTTTCTGAGATAGAGTCTCACTTTGTCACCCAGGCTGGAGTGCAGTGGCATAATCTTGGCTCACTGCAACCTCCGCCTCATGGGTTCAAGTGATTCTCCTGCCTCAGCCTCCCAAATAGCTGGGACTACAAGCATGCACCGCCATACCTGGCTAATTTTTGTATTTTTAGTAGACATGGGGTTTCTCCATATTGGCTAGGCTGGTCCTGAACTCCTGGCCTCAAGCCATCTGCCCATCTCCCAACGTGCTGGGATTACAGGCATGAGCCACCGCATCTGGTCATGTTGGTAAATTTTATAGGAACAAAAATAAAGGGAATGTAATATATGTGAAAGTTTTGAGTTCTGTCAGCAAGAATTTGGCCAGTGGACTTTTACACCTCTCCTGCTAAGTGTGGAAAAGTTTCCTGGGATAAGTAGAATTTCAGGACCTATTTGTATAATGGAATAGGAATGGGAAGCAAGACATTCTAGTACGTGTTTCTCCTTAGAAGAAAGCTTAAAGATGAGATTGCCATGACCAGATGCTTGGAGTACATATCTCTGAGTGTATGCTGTGGGACCAGCTGGAGAGGAGAAGCTGGTAGTAGGACGATCTACGCTGCCTTAATGAGTGTTTTTGAAACAGACAGTGAAACTCCTGGACACAGATATTGTCAGGCTTTAGAAAGAGGGTTTTATGATAAAGTAATGAAAGCAGGAGATAACTTGAACATCAGCTCAAGGCTTGAATGAGGACATTGAAGGTAGACTCTTAGCAAACCAAGTACTCCTAGTAATGTAGCTGAAGCAGTAATAATGAGAAATGAGAAGCATGACATGTGAAAGAATAAGATTTGAAAATAAATATCAATTACATATAGTTTAAAAATACCCAATTATATTTCCCATTTATATCTATTTTGAATTGTTCCAGTAGACAAACCTTGATTTCATTTGTGGAATAAGAATCACACCAAAGAATCTTACCATTTTTCTTTGGGAGTGTTCTGCCTTTGCTAAGCTTTAATATGTGTCCTCCTATACAACTGCAACCCCTGTTAGAAACTAGTCTACCAGGTAGTGTCATTTAAGACTTTTGCCTACACATTTAATATATGCTGTGCTTTTCATTTCACATGAGAATGAGTTTTTATGCTCTCCATGAAACTATTGTCCATAAGTAGACATGTTGGCTGTGCCAGTATTTTTGATGTTTAACAGAATTTCTTAGTTATAGAGCAGTAAGGAGAATATGAAAGGTCCTTTTAACAATGCAAATGAGAAAATACAACTAGTCTACCAGGTAGTGTCATTTAAGATTTTTGCCTACACATTTAATATATATTGTGCTTTTCATTTACATGAGTATGAGTTTTTATGGTCTCTGTGAAACTCTTGTCCATAAGTAGACATGTTGGCTATGCCAATATTTTTGTTTTTGTTTTTTGCTTTTTGAGATGGAGTCTCGCTCCATCGCCCAGGCTTGAGTGCAGTGGCGCGATCTTGGCTCACTGCAACCTCTGCCTCCCGAGTTCAAGCAATTTGCCTGCCTCAGCCCCCCGAGTAGCTGGGATTACAGGCACGCACCACCATGCCTGGCTAGTTTTTGTATTTTTAGTAGAGATGGGGTTTCTCCATGTTGGCCAGGCTGGTCTCGAACTCCTGACCCCAGGGGATCGCCTCGGCCTCCGAAAGTGCTGGGATTATAGGCATGAGCCACTGCACCCGGCCCATGCCAGTATTTTTGATGTTTAACAGAATTTCCTAGTTATAGAGCAGTAAGGAGAATATAAAAGATTCTTTTAACAATGCAAATGAAAAAATACAAAGAATGATTAGAGTTACTGTTATAAATGTACTCCTGCGTATATTTAGTTCATAAAAAATATATTGATATTAATGGGTTACATAATTGATAACAAAAGTTCTAAAATCCAATCAAACAAACTTGTGTGCTGAGTTGAAGTTGAGTATGTCTGTCAAAAGCCTGCTCGAGGGAAGAGAGATCAGCTATTCCAGGGAGACCATGCTAGAAGCATGCCATCCTGCTAATTCAAACCCAGTTGTATGAGCTTGCTTGTTTAAAGGTATGGATGATTCTAGAATAAAACATGGACATGAATTGGAGAATTTTCTGAATGTTCATGGTTATAATATCTGAAAATGTTACTGCTCATAGTAATAGGAAAATTTGAGCACAGACGATAGTGAGGGGAAGATGACTAGTTTTTCACTTTCATGGGAAGTTAATCTGGGAGGGGCCAAAAGAAAGACTGAAGGAGGGATTTTCTGGGCCTTCTACCCAAATTTTACTCATTAAGTGTTTGCATACCTATACTGTACTAGACTCCAGATGTGGTCTCTGACACTGCTCAATGGTCACTCTAGTAGGGAGAGAGACAATAAATAAGTGAAACGAATATATTTATTCTTAACAGTTGTGATAAATACTAGGCAGAAAAGAATAGGGGAGTCCCTCTAAGGTAGGGAGGTCACCTCTGAAGAGGTGACGTTTAAACAAACTGAAAGGATGGAGAGACAGCTATCTAAAACTTTTTGGTATTAAGGAAATTTTCAAATATATACAAATGTAGAATAGTTTAATGAACACCAATATATCCATCATCAGCTTCAATTATTATCAGCATTTTTGCCAGTTTTGTTTCATATATTATCTTCCCTTTTTCCCCGGGAATATTTTAAAGGGAATTTCGGATATTATAAGACAGCTAGTTTAAAAGGGGAAGGTGGAAGGAACTGCATTTGTAAAAGGCTTGAAGCAAAGTACAGATACATGCTACAACATAAACCTTGAAAACATTACACTAAGTGAAAGAAGCCAATCTCAAGAGTCACGTATTTGTATGATACCATTTATATGAAGTGTCCAGAATAGACAAATCTATTGAGACAAAACGGAGATTAGTGGTCACCTAGGGCTGAGAAGTTGGGGGAAAACCAAGAGTGACTGCTAATGGATTAAATGGATCAATTGTATGATATAAGAATTATATTTCAAAAAAGTCGTGTTTCTTTAAAAAAGTCTTGAAGCAAAGTCTTTTTTACTTTGAGGAAGCCTACAATGACTGATGCTTGGTAGATGATGGAGGAGTATGTCTTAAGATGAATTTGGAGAAAGGAAAGAGAATCTGATCTTGCTGGACATTAGCTTCTGGTAAGGATTTTGAATTTGGTCCAAGTACAAGAGGAAATCTTTGAAGCTTTAAAGCAAGGTCAAATGATTGGATTCATGTTTTTAAAAGAGCACATCTGGTTGCTGTTTGGAGTGGAATGAAAAGAGAATTGGGTTGCCTCGTTAGGAGGTGATGTCAGGCATGAAATGAGGATAGTTAGGATAGGGTGATGGCAGTGGAGTTGGAGAGAAGTGAACAAATTAAAGATATATCTTGGAGAATGGGATCAACAGTAGTGTTTAACAGATGGTGTCAGGTTGCTGAATTAACCTTGGAGAGTAAATAAGAAGGAAGACTCAAAAATGATTTTGAGATTCTGGCTGGAGTGATTGGGTGAATTGTAATGTCACATATTGAAATGGGACTGGGAGAGAATAAGTTTAAGGTAGACATCAAAAGTTCACTTGTAAACATATTCAGTTTGTGATGCGTAAGAAATACCAGATATTAATATGAAGTAAATCTATTTTTATGTAAGATTTCTGTGTGATAAAAGGGATTCTCTTGTTCCCAGGGATCTGAAAGCCTGTCATCTAGTTAAACTCTCTCATTATGCAAATGAGACCATAAGTGAAATGTTTTTTGTTCAGAGTCACCTACTGGACACTAGGCTGGAACCTATCTTGACTTCTAGGGAATATATATGTATTTTATGAGGGAGTCATGCCTCATAATTCCTTTTTCTTAAACCCCCAAAGTGATTGATTTCTGAGCTACTTACAAGACTAAAATGAAAAGAGTCAGGCTTGGAGTAGAAGTGCTGGGCCAGAGGTACCCTGGAGCTGCTGGAGTGTTGGCAGAGGCCTTGGTGGGAGCTCAGAGGTGAGGTCCCAGCAGCTTTCACAGCATAGCTTGGCCAATGGGCTTTTGTTTTTCCATCATTTGCTGAAGGAAAGGAAGCCTTCTGGGGAGGAATTATCTTGGACAAGACTTCCATGCTTAACTAATGCTTTGCAAGTCTTCTATTTGGCACTTTTCCTGCAAGCTCATTTGGTTTTAAGCCATCTCCACATTCAGAGATGATTTGTCCAATTACTGCACCAAAAACTAATTATAGATAGTAATTGAAATAGATATCAGAGAACCAGACCATTGGTTGAAAGCCAGATGGCCAACTTGCAGCATTTGAGAAACCTTTCTCCTGCTTTTATTGAAATATTGAATATACATATTTTATGTGGCAGTATCATGGTGTTCTAAAGCAGGTTTATATCCTCCTCACATAGAAATATAATTTTTGATAAGTAATGTGGCTTGCTTAACACATTTTGGTCTTGGAAATATTTCCTTAAAAAAAAAGAAATACGTCAGAGAGATGCTAGTTAGTGAAGCAAGACTTCTCCTGGGGCACAATTTAGGTGCAGCCTCTTAAATTTTCAGTTTCTAGTAACACATGTCCAGGAACTAAAATTTTACTGTCTTCTCAGGGATGATTTGTTTTGGAGATGGATTTATGCCAATCAAATGAATGCATGAATACCATCCTCACAAGGGATTACTGGACAAATCAGAATACCACTGTTTTCTCATGGAGCTGGTTGCATATGGAAATAAAATTTCAGTAGCTGACTGTCTACTAGCTCAAGAGTCACCCCTTCACAATTGCAGAGTCCTGAATTTGTTAATGGAATAGTCCTTCAGGAGCTTATAATAAGAGCAGAGGGACCAGAAGCAGTGGCTCATGCCTGTAATCCCAGCACTTTGGGAGGCTGAGGCAGGAAGATCACTAGAGCCCAGGAGTTCAAGACCAACCTGGGCAACCTAGTGAGACCCCATCTCTGTATTTAAAAAAAAAATAAGAGAGAGAGAGCAGAGGGAAATAGATTATTTTCAAGCTCTGGAAATACCACATGAACCATTCTGTCCCCTGGAGGAATAATCCTACGTAGTATGATAAAGTCCTCATATATCCTGTCGGTCTGCACTGGGTAAATACTACAAACTCTTACTCTACAATTCTGTCTTTTAAATCCTTTCTGCAGACTTTTTGTTCTGCCAGCACTTCAGGCAGTCATGTTACAGTAAGGATGATTAGGTTATAGATTTTACATTCCAGTGTTGAGAATATACTTCCTTAACTTGATTGAACTTGGATATTTCCCAGGGCTGCATATACTTCACACAGAATATCTCTTTCAGTGGCTGCCTGTAGGAGACAAATAATCTTCAAATCAGTGATTCTTAAACTTGAGCATAGGAATCACTGGGGAAATTTGTGCAAATACAGATTTTCAAGCCTGACCCCCACAGATTCAGATTAGTAGATCTGGGGATTGGGTTCTCAGGCCTATATTCTTAATTATTACCCACAGTTAGAGAAATATCATTTTTGTGTTAGTTCTTAGCAGTTTCATTTCCAAGGGCAAATTTATTTTATTGCTGAAGTCTATCTTACTCTAAATACTAAGACAGAAGTTTGGTTTTAAAACCTTGGGAAATTTCTTAATTACCCATAACCACTTAATAAAACTGTCCAAATTTTTACAACTCTTGATTTTGTTTTCTTTGCCAAAATACTCTGAGCTGTGGTTATGTTGGCCATGCAGAAAATTCTTTTTGTGCCAGAATATCTTCCACATCTGCTTCTTCACTCTTTCACTGCTCTCGTTCAAGACTTCCTCATGTCTCATCTGGACAGTCACAGATTTCTTCAGACTCTCACCTCATCCACCCTCTCCCTGAGTTCAAAATGTTGGAAGTAATATAAATTATGGTAGGATTTTGGCTAGAGGACAACATGGTCATAGGTATCTTAGAGAAGTCATTCTGACAGGACAGAAGATGGATTAGGTGAGAATATCATGGTCTCTGTGGAGTTAGTGTAGTTCAAAATAAGCCAGTATTAGAGCTGGGCACAGTGGCTCACACCTGTAATCCCAGCACTTTGGGAGGCTGAGACAGGCAGATCACTTGAGGTCAGGAGTTCGAGACCAGCCTGGCCAACATGGCGAAACCCTGTCTCTACTAAAAATAGAAAAATAAGCCGGGTATGGTGGCACACGCCTATAATCCCAGCTACTGGGGAGGCTGAGGCAAGAGAATCTTTTGAACCTGGGAGGCAGAGGTTGCAGTAAGCCAAGATTGCGCCACTGCGCTTCAGCTTGGGTGACAGAACGAGACTATGTCTCAAAAAAAAAAAAAAAAAAAAAGCCAGTATTAGAATAAATATTAAATTCAAAAAGTGGGAAAATAATTTTCCATTTTGTAATATAGAACATTAATGCCTGACCAAATAAAAGCAATAGGAAAGGTCTCAATTTTCTAGGACATGGTTACATCTCTGCCATTCTCACACCTGTGTATTGTGTTTCTTCATAGATTTGCAGCCACATGCCTTTGCACTTACTGTTTTCCTTCCCTGGATGCTGCCTCACATTTAACATTTTTGGTGTGCCTTTTATATGACCTAATTAGGGCAGGAAGATGCAGTGGTGAACAAGATTAAATTGGTCCCATCCTAATAGAGTTTACAACTTAATAGGGTTAAGGAAAGAGATACTCAATAAAAACACACCCAAATGGTATAATGGTCCTTGGGGAAAGTGTTAGGAAGGAGGAATACAGGGGCCTGTGTGTGGATAGCAAAGGGAATCTAACCTAATCTAAAGGCTTAGGAAAGTTCAACCTAAGGAAGACTTTTCAGCTGAGACCTGAAGAATTAGTAGGAATTAATTAGGAAATTGGAGAGTTGAAAAGGGTGTGTTTGTTTTAGGTAGAGGGAACCCGTTGTCCTTATGGCTTGCAGCAAGGAGGAATAATCAGAAATACGAAGGAGGTCTGTGTGATTGGCAGTTAGTGAGCAAGAGGGAGAGGCAGCAACTGTGACGTAGAAGAGGTGTGCAGAGGCCTTGCAGTTCACAGTTATGTTTTTGTACTTTATCCAAAAAGTAATGGGAAATCATTGAGGGCTTTTGAGGATGGGGTGAGGAGTGTGCTTACATGTTCAAATTAATGTTTGAAAATGGTGCCTTTGGCTGTTTTGTGGAGAAAGCATTGTGGGGTAGGAGGTAGAAGTCAGTAGACTCAACAGACTATTTACTCTGCTTGAATTGGCAGGACTTAGTGAGAGATGGATTTGACATGGAGTATAAGAGAAAGGGAGATGTCAAGGATGATTTCTAGGTTTCTGGATTGAATCCAGTGTGGATAATCAGCATTCTTATTGAGATTTTGGGGAATATTAGAGAAGGAGCAATTTTGGAGGGAAAGATCAAGAGCTGTTTTGACAGTACTTGCTCTGTGGCTTCTTGTTCCTTTACTTCAGAAACTCACACTCTGACGAGATTCTGCTCAAAATTGCCCTCCTGTGAAAATACTCTAAAAATCTCTCCCCACCAGTCTCCAGGAGGGCAGTAAATTGTGTTCTTGTGTCACTTGGTAAAGTCTTCTCTTAGCACATCTCTGTTTTATAATTATTTATGTACTTGCCTGTCTCCCCCACCAGACTGTGATTCCTTTGGCAAGGAAGTATCTTATTTGTTCGGTGTCACTGAAATATGGGTGAATATTTCCTCAAGTGTTTTCCACTGAGTTTTGTATGGTAAAGGGTTCCTTTAACATCTGGGTAATGCTGGAGTAAGTTAATGTTGTTTTTTTTTTGAGACAGGGTCTCACTCTGTCACCCAGGCTGTTGTGCACTGGTGTGGTCTCAGCTCACTACAACCTGTACCTCCTGGACTCAAGCAATCCTCCCACCTCAGCTTCCCCAGTAGCTGGGACTACAGATGTGCATCACCATGCCCGGCTAATTTTTGTATTTTTTTGTAGAGACAGAGTTTCACCATGTTGCCCAGGCTGGTCTTGAACTCCTGGACTCAAGTGATCTGCCTGCCTCGGCCTCCCAAAGTGCTGGGACTACAGGCATGAGCCACCATGCCTGGCCAGTTAATGTTTCTTTACTGTAGAACTTTTCATAGCCTTTTATTTTCTGAGGTGGAAAGGCATAACGTATGCATTATTTTCCCAGATTATTTCGTTTCCCCTTCCCCAGCTCTTGTTTTCTGGGTATCTAATGTTACTAGTGTTGAAGGTAATAGGTGGGTTTAGGAACACTCAGTGGGAAATGCTGATTTGCGCATGTGCCTGACACTGAGTAGGCATGTAATTCACTGAGTGTGGGCTATGGAATAAAGCAAACCTGTCAGCTCTAGGAGAATGTCACTGGATGTCTTTGGAAAGCTCTTTTTGCCTATAGTTGGTGCAAATCTATTTTTTTCACCCCCCAGTGATCAAAACAGACATCAAGGGATGAGAATTTACTGTCTATTGTTTGTTGCTGCCAGGCTAAAAAAGATAAGTGGCATGGGATGACAGATTTTGTTCTGTTTCTTTGTAGCTAAGCTGGGGAAAACTGAACAAAAAATTATTTGGTCTTTTTATTTAACTCCTAGCATTAAAACAGTGTCTTTTTTACACTACCTGGGTTGTTCACAAAATAACCAGAGTTATATTAATAACTTTAACTTTTTTGTAAAAGAAATACATGTTCAGTATTTTTCTTTTTTTTTTTTTTGAGACAGAGTCTCGCTCTGTCGCCCAGGCTGGAGTGCAGTGGCGCGATCTCGGCTCACTGCAAGCTCCGCCTCCCGGGTTCACGCCATTCTCCTGCCTCAGCCTCTCCGAGTAGCTGGGACTACAGGCGCCCGCCACCGCGCCCGGCTAATTTTTTTGTATTTTTTTTTTTAGTAGAGACGGGGTTTCACCGTGGTCTCGATCTCCTGACCTCGTGATCCGCTCGCCTCGGCCTCCCGAAGTGCTGGGATTACAAGCGTGAGCCACTGCGCCCGGCCATGTTCAGTATTTTTCTAAGGGCTATTTATATTCTGTTTTAGAGTTGGCTATTGTGACACAAAAACCTAGGTTTCAGGAAATAAAGATAGTATAGACTAAATGGGGAAGACACTGCTCTTTTTTTTTTTAAGAGTATATGAATTTATTTTAGAGGGGAATTTTCCTTTTTTCCCCCAAAAGTTAAAGTACTCTAATGGTTCATTTTTAGAGTGAAACCTAGTGGAAAGTTTTACTAGGAAGTCACTGACTCAAACAGGAAAGAAATTATTTTTTATTTATTTTAAATTTTATGATTTTAAATTTAGATTTTATTTTGTAATGCCAAATGGCATTATTGTATTATATTTACTGCTGGTAAATTTACTGCTGACTTTAACTGCTGGTATCTTTCTTATAGTCATGTGGATTGGGTAGGTACTTTTGCTCTAAAAATTTTATTTGGCTATAAAGTTAATGAAAATAATTCTTTTTTCATTTCTTTTCATACATTTTTTGAGTGTTATAAAATATAGCCTAGATTAGTAGGGTTAAGTGTTTCATAACCACATCCACATTTATACTCTCACATCTTAAGTTATATGTTTTCATTTACTTACCCTGTCCTTTATTATTGCATATGTTTATTTCCAAATTAGAGTAGCCTGGAATGACAAGGAAAACTTGATGATCTTTAGTTCCGCTATTAGAAAAGAAGTTATCAGCCTCTGTCACCAGTTTTGTATTCCCTTGGCTATCAGGACCACTCTTTAGAACTAAACCTCTGAGATTACCATAAAGAGCAGATAAAAATCTGTGGATAGAGATTACTTTGTCCAATTATTTTAAGAAATGATTAAAGAAAGAAAAAAAACATAGCTGCTGAATATACTCCTAGTAGCTATGATAGACTGAATGAGTAAAATGCAGTGATTTTTTAGCAAGGAAACCACTGAAATTTTGATGCTTTTTTTTTTTTGAGACTGAGTTTCACTCTTGTCGCTCAGGCTGGAGTGCAATGGCACGATCTTGGCTCACTGCATCCTCCACCTCCCCGATTCGGGTTCAAGCGATTCTCCTGCCTCAGCCTCCTGAGTAGCTGGGATTACATGCATGCACCACCATGTCCGGCTAATTTTTGTATTTTTAATAGAGATGGGGTTTTGCCATGTTAGCCAGGCTGGCCTTGAACTCCTGACCTCAGGTGATGGGCCCACCTCGGCCTCCCAGAGTGCCGGGATTACAGGCATGAGTCACCTTGCCCACCTGGACGATTCTTTTTCTTTAGTTAGCAATCTGGTCATCCCAAGGCTGTGCCTACCCTTACACAAAAATGATGATAAAAAGTTATCTGGTAATCTTCAGTCCTGGTAATCTTGGAAAAGCCACAGCTCAGGACACATTTTTTTTTTTTGAATGCTTCTCTCTGCACTTCAGGCTTCTAATAGAGCATTTATTGTCTTAGAAAATCATTTTAATTATAGAAACTCCCACATTTGTTTCAGGTCGATCTTCTCTCTTTCCCTTTGAAGATGCCTTCCTGGACGATAGCCACGGCGATCAGGCCTTGTCATCTGGCTTAAGTTCTCCCACTCGCTGTCAAAATGGGGAACGAGTAGAACGCTACTCTAGAAAGGTGTTTGTTGGAGGCCTTCCTCCTGATATTGATGAAGGTACTATGCATTCATTAATGATTTTGCAAAGGCTAAGTTTGTTCTTTGTGTGTTCTGACCCTGCCTCTCCTCTCCAAGTCAACTTTAGGGCATCTATATCTTAGTGCATAGGAGGTGAGACTATTTGGTAGATTAGAAAGTAATAGTCTATTATTGTACTAAGTACTTCGTGTTACATTATCTCATTTAATCCTCAAAGCTATCTTATAAGGATATCCTAGCATCTCCATTTTATAGATAAGGAAACTGAGGATCAGAGAGAAATAATTTGTTCAGGGTTATATAGCTGATAGTACGGTTGCAACTCAAATTCATTTAGATTCCAGAGCTTTTGCTCATGTCCATCACACCAAACCATCTCACATTTTAATATAAATACTGGCCAATGCAGTGGCTCACGCCTGTAATCCCAGTACTTTGGGAGGCCAAGGTGGGAGGATTACTTGAGCCCAGGGGTTCAAGACCAGCCTGGGCAACATAGCAAGACCCTGTCTCTACAAAATAAGATTAGCCGGGTATGGTGGTATGTGCCTGTACTCCCAGCTACTTGGGAGGCTGAGGTGGGAGATCACTTGAGCCCAGGAGTTTGAGGTTACAGTGAGCTATGATCATACCACTGAACTCCAGCCTGGGTGACAGAGTGAGACCCTGTCTCATAAGTAAATAAGTAAATAAAAACAAATACCTATTAACAAAAAGCATAATCTGCCTCTTTAAAAGAATGAAGATGAATTAGAATTTTTCTTAATAATAGTTTTGAGATGCTATCAGTCCAAAAATGAATGTTCACTTATGCCTAAAGCCAGTTTATTTTAGCACACGGTAAGTTGTCAATAAATATTTGTTGAAAGGATGAGTGAAATAAAATTGTGACAAAGTTAACTTAAGCAAAAAACAACTCTAGTTCCAGTAGGCTTTGGGTCTGATATAAAAATACTGTCTGATATTCTAACAGTCTTGTTTTTCCAGCATTTTTCTAGCTATGACACACTTCTAATTTATCATGATTTCCTTTTTTCATGGTGAGAGGAGAAAAGTCTCAAAAAGTGGTTTTATTTTAGACTAACTACATTAAAGTTATACATAGCTGAATGCTTATTTTCCTCCAAATTGTTCTTGTATTCATGTTAATCTCATCTATTGATTAGATTTTCTTCAAAACAATTTTTAAGATCATGGCTGAGAGAGTGGTACCCTAAACCTGAGTAGGAGCCAGGTTATAACCTCTGCTTTGAGTCGTATGTCAGAGGGAAAATATAAATGTATTGATCTATGAGTTTTGATATATTTTCTATATAGGGTATGTAATATGTAGTTATTAAAGAGAGCGTTGGCTGTCAACATTTTCTTATCACCCAATAGAATTACCTACTTATTGCCCCTACTGCTCACCAAAAGAATCATATCTATTTCTTAAATAATCTTAGAAGTTCCATACAAGTGAAACCGTATTTTAAATATTTTCTGTACCTTACTTTCTTACTAAAATCAGCGAATATTCCTATTTTTAGAATCTTTCTATTTGACATAGAAGTCACCTTAGTTTAATATGAGATACTTTTCTTCCAAATTATTTATGTCAAGTTTATTGGCAGTGAAAGGAAATGAATTATAGTTAGAAACACACTTTGCATGATTAAAAGTGGATAACCAAATGTACACCCAAGCAATGGTATTTCACTTAGTAGGTTTCACTTCCGTAAAGATGCTTTAGAAAACAACCCTCAAAACATTTTTTTAAACTAAAAAGACATGTTTTGTGCTATTCTGGTTTTCTGGTTGCAATATTTTTTTCTCTTTTGCTAAGATTCTTTCTTTGTTTTGTAGATGAGATCACTGCCAGCTTTCGCAGGTTTGGACCTCTCGTAGTAGACTGGCCCCACAAAGCTGAAAGCAAGTCGTATTTTCCTCCTAAAGGTAATGCTCTTAAAATGTTTCCACTGCTTGCCTGTTGGAGAGATAGCATGACAGTTCAATAAAAGGCAACCTTTTAACTCTTGAAATAGCTGTTGAATTTTTTCCCCCAATTAGGAAAACATTTTATTGTTGATCATCCTTTTGTGTATTATGTTTCCACTTAGAGACTCTTCCCCTGAAGCACACTGATTGCTTCATGGCACTGATTTTATTGACAGTGAGACCCTAGGGAGTCTGTTGTGGATGAGCCTCCTGCTAATTTTCATTATTTTGAAAGAAAAGATCTAGGGTTTTGAGGAATGTCAGCAATGGTAAAGGAAAAGATTATTTAGGGTCAGATTTTATTTGTATTCCATAGCCCTATGGTTTTATAGATCTCGTAAACCCCAAACCTGGGAAACCTAGTGGCTAAAGAATGGCATTGTACAAAATTATCTTTATCCACATCTGTATCTTAAGTGACTTAGCCTGTTTGGGAGCGGAGGGCAAACTAGCAAAAGACACTCCATATGACCCTGCTTCCCTGATTTTTGGGGAGGCTCATTTAATAATTTATGAGGGCATGAAAATATATTGCTTTGTTCATAGTTTGTCACTTCTGCAGAATCTAGGGAACTTTACTGGTGATATTCATTTGCGTGTGTTCCTAGATTTATATAGAAGAATGTTTTGGGTTAAAGGTTTGTGTTACATTCTGTAGATATGTTTCAAGGATACATTTCATTTCAGAAAAATGGCTTTTTGATACGTATTATTGTGTAATATTACTCAGCACAAAAAGATGGAGTGAAAATACTTGTCCTTCCTGTGCCTCATAAATGAATCAAATTATAGCCTAACCTGAGGAAGGCAAGTGGCTTCCTTTTATGTCTGGTTTATTAGGTTTCATTGTCAGTTGTACTTCTCCAATTCTCACTCTCTTTATAACCCACAAAAATAAGTAAATATAGAGGGCTGTTGCTTGTTCTTTGTTTTTTTTTTGTTTTTTTTGTTTGTTTGTTTGTTTGTTTTGAGATGGAGTCTTGCTCTGTCACCCAGGCTGGAGTGCAGTGGCATGATCTCGGCTCACTGCAAGCTCCGCCTCCCTGATTCACGCCATTCTCCTGCCGCAGCCTCCCGAGTAGCTGGGACTACAGGCTCCCGCCACCATGCCCAGCTAATTTTTTGTATTTTTAGTAGAGACGGGGTTTCACCGTGTTAGCCAAGGTGGTCTCGATCTCCTGACCTCGTGATCCACCTGCCTCAGCCTCCCAAAGTGCTGGGATTGCAGGCATGAGCCACCATGCCCTGCCTTTTTTTTTTTTTTGAGACCAAATCTCACTCTGTTGCCCAGGCTGGAGTGCAATGGTGTGATCTTGGCTTCTGCAACCTCTGCCTCCTGGGTTCAAGCAATTCTCCTGCCTCAGCCTCCTGAGTAGCTGGGACTACAGGTGCGTGCCACCACACCCGGCTAATTTTTGTAATTTTAGTAGAGACAGGTTTTCACCATATTGGCCAGGCTGGTCTTGAATTCCTGACCTCATGATCCGCCTGCCTTGGCCTCCCAAAGTGCTGGGATTACAGGCGTGAGCCACCGTGCCCAGCCGAGATATTTTGATATAGGCATACAGTATGTAATAATCACATCAGGGTAAATGGGGTATTCATCACCTCAAGCATTTATCATTTCTTTGTGTTATAAACATTCCAATTATACTTTAGTTATTTAAAAATATACAGTAGATTATTGTTGATTGTAGTCACGCTGTTGTACTATCAAAGACCAGATCTTATTCATTCCATCTAATTATGTTTTTGTACCCATTAACCATGCCCACTTTAACCCACCCACCCCCACCTTCTTTCCAGCCTCTGATAACTTACATCATTCTATTTTCTGTCATCATGAGTTCAATTGTTTTGATTTTTAGCTCTCACAAATGCATGAGACAATGGGAAGTTTGTCTTTCTGTGCCTGGCTTATTTTTCTTAACATAATGTCCTCCAGTTCCATCCATGTTGTTGCAGATGACAGGACTCTTTTTTTTATGGCTGAATACTACTCCACTGTGTATATGTACCACATATTCTTTTTTTTTTTTTTTTTTGTGAGATGGATTTTTCACTCTTGTTGTCTAAGCTGGAGTGCAATGGCACAATCTCGGCTCACCTCAACCTCCACCTCCAGGATTCAAGAGATTCTCCTGCCTCAGCCTCCTGAGTAGCTGGGATTACAGGCATGCGCCATCATGCCCGGCTAATTTTACATTTTTAGTAGAGATGGGGTTTCTTCATGTTGGTCAGGCTGGTCTCGAACTCCCAACCTCAGGTGATCCACCCACCTCGGCCTCCCAGAGTGCTGGAATTACAGGCGTGAGCCACCGTGCCTGGTCATGTACCACATATTCTTTATCCATTCATCTGTTGATGAATGGATAAAAGTTGTTTCCAAATCCTGGCTATTGTGAATAATGCTGCAACGAACATGGGAGTACAGGTATCTCTTCGATATACTGATTTCCTTTCTTTTGGTTATATGTACCTGGCAGTACGATTGATGGATCATATGGTAGCTCTATTTTTAGTTTTTTGAGGAACCTCCGTGCTGTTCTCCATAGTGGCTATACTAATTTATATTCCCACCAACAGCATTCAAGTGTTCTGTTTTCTCCACATCCTCACCAGCATTTCTTATTGCCTGTCTTTTGGATAAAAGCCATTTTAACTGTGGTGAGATGATATCACATTGTAGTTTTGATTTGCCTTTTGCTGACAATCAGTAATATTGAGCACCTTTTCATATATCTGTTTGCCATTTGTATGTTGTATTTTGAGAAATGCCTATTCAGATCTTTTACCCTCCCTTCTTTTTTTGCCTCAAAAAGTGACGTTTATTCAAAGAAAAAAATTACAAGATGTCCATCCCTTGGCTCTCTTTCCTTCCGCCTCCTGCTTCTCCTCAGTTTCCCAAGAATGAATCCTGACTGGGGCTAGGTAGCAGGATAGCCCCTCAGATGAGGTCAGCAGCATTGAGGGCCATCTCCTCAATGGAATGTTGTATAAGGTCTCAATTTCTTAAAGAGTCCTCTTGTCTTCTTCTGTCACCATGTTAATAGCCACACCCTTATGGCCAAACCAACCACCTCAACCGATTCTGTGGATACAGTTTTCCCTGTTGGTGGGAAGGTCACAGTTGATAACTAAAGAAACCTGCTGCACATAAATGCCTCTGGCTGTGGGTCAGTGGTAATCAATACTCTGTGAGAGCCAGAACAAAACTCCCTCATGATCACATTTCATTCTTTTGGTTCGTATCTCCATGCATGGCAGAGACAGTGAAGTCCCAAGCATGCATCTTCTCAGTGAGCCAATCTACCTTCTTCTTTTTTTTTTTTTTGAGACAGAGTCTTGCTCTGTCACCCAGGCTGGAGTGCAGTGGCGCACTCGGCTCACTGCAAGCTCCACCTCCCGGGTTCATGCCATTCTCCTGCCTTAGCCTCCCAGTAGCTGGGACTACAGGCACCTGCCACCACGCCCAGCTAATTTCTTTTTGTATTTTTAGTAGAGATGGGGTTTCACCGGGTAAGCCAGGATGGTGTGGATCTCTTGACCTCGTGATCCACCTGCCTCGGCCTCTCAAAGTGCTGGGATTACAGGCGTGAGCCACTGCATCCAGCCGAGCCAATCCACCTTCTTTCCAGTATTGATGAAGATGACTGCCTGGGTGACAGTCAGGGTTTCATACAAGTCACACAGGGTGCTCAGCTTCCACTCCTCATGTTCCACATTGATGTAGAATTGGTGGATCCCCTCCAGGGTCAACTCTTCCTTCTTGACAGGAATCCAAATGGGGTCCCTCATGAACTTCTTGGTCACCTCAAGCACATCAGAAGGCCTTGTGGCTGATAGCAAAACCACGTGGGTGTTGCTGTTGAGCTTTTGGAGTATGTCATAGATTGAGTCCTTGAATCCATGTCTTAACATTCCATCAGCTTCGTCCAGTACAAACATCTTGATGTATTTGGGAGACAGGTATCTCTGGTTAAGCATATCAGACATGTGGCCGGGGTACCCACGATGATATGGGGAACTTCCATCTGCAGTTTCAGCACCTCAGCATGCACGTTGGTGCCCCCAGTACAGGCATGACAGGAGGCACCCATATAGTCTCCTAGTGTCGTGACCACCTTCTCTATGTTTTGAGCCAATTATCAAGTGGATGCTAGGACCAAGGCATGGGTAGCCTTTAGATCTAATTCAATCTACTGCAGAATTGATATGGCAAAGGTGGCCATTTTCCCAGTCCCAGATAGGGCTTGAGTGATCACATCATAACCCTTGATACAAGAAGAATGGCTCGCTGCTGGATGGCAGAGGACTTCTCAAAACCATAGGCATAGATGCCATGGAAGAGGGATTCCAAGAGGTTCATATCATCAAAACTGTCAACAATCTCATTTCAGTTTTTCTCAATGATGCCTTCAGGCTCCATCTCATCGGGACCATTGTCTCTGGATCAGAAATACTCACTCTTGGCCGGGCGCAGTGGCTCACGCTTATAATCCCAGCACTTTGGGAGGCTGAGGCGGGCAGATCACAAGGTCAGGAGTTCAAGACCAGCCTGATCAACATGGTGAAACCCCATCTCTACTAAAAATACAAAAATTAGCTGGGCGTGGTAGCCCATGCCTGTAATTCCAGCTACTCAGGATGCTGAGGCAGGAGAATCGCTTGAATCTGGGAGGCAGAGTTTACACTGAGCCAAGATCATGCCACTGCACTCCAGCCTGGGTGATAGAGCAAGACTCCCCCTTAGAAAAAAAAAAAGAAATACTCACTCTCAGACATGATCCTTAGAAACTCTCTTTTGCCCATTTTTAAATCAGATTATTAGATTTTTTTTCCTATTGAGTTGTTTGAGCTCTTTATATATTGTTATTAATCCCTTGTTAGATTGATAGTTTGTAACTATTTTCTCCCATTCTGTGGGTTGTCTCTTCACTTTGTTGACTGTTTCCTTTGCTGTGCAGAAGCTTTTTAACTTGATGTGATCCCATTTGTCCATTTTGCTTTGGTTGCCTTTGCTTGTGGGGTATTACTCAAGAAATCTTTGTGCCCAGACCAATGTCTTGGAGATTTTCCCCAATGTCTTTATTTGTTTGTTTGTTTCTTTGTCTTAGTATTTCTTTTAGTAGTTTCATAGTTTGAGGTCTTAATTTGAAGTTTTTTTTTATTATTATACTTTAAGTTCTAGGGTACATGTGCACAACGTGAAGGTTTGTTACATAGGTATACATGTGCCATGTTGGTTTGCTGCACCCATTAACTCATCATTTACAATAGGTATTTCTCCTAATGCTATCCCTCCCCCTGTCCCCCATCCCATGACAGGCCCCTGGGTGTGATGTTCCCCGCCCTGTGTCCAAGTGTTCTCATTGTTCCATTCCCACCTATGAGTGAGAACATGCAGTGGTTGGTTTTCTGTCCTCGTGATAGTTTGCTCAGAATGATGGTTTCCAGCTGCATCCATGTCCCTGCAAAGGACATGAACTGATCCTTTTTTATGGCTGCATAGTATTCCATGGTGTATATGTGCCACATTTTCTTAATCCAGTCTATCATTGATGGACATTTTGGTTGGTTCCAAGTCTTTGCTATTGTGAATAGTGCCACAATAAACATACGTATGCATGTGTCTTTATAGTAGCATGGTTTATAATCCTTTGGGCATTTATCTAGTAATTGAATCACTGGGTCAAATGATATTTCTAGTTCTAGATCCTTGAGGAATCGCCACACTGTCTTCCACAATGGTTGAACTAGTTTACACTCCCACTAACAGTATAAAAGCGTTCCTGTTTCTCCACATCCTCTCCAGCATCTGTTGTTTCCTGACTTTTTAATGATCGCCATTCTAACTGGTGTGAGATGGTATCTCATTGTGGTTTTGATTTGCATTTCTCTGATGACCAGTGATGATGAGCATTTTTTCATGTGTCTGTTGGCTGCATAAATGTCTTCTTTTGAGAAGTGCATATTCATATCCTTTGCCCACTTTTTGTTGGGGTTGTTTTTCTCTTGTAAATTTGTTTAAGTTCTTTGTAGATTCTGGATATGAGCCCTTTATCAGATGGACAGATTGAAAAAATTTTCTCCTATTCTGTAGGTTACCTGCTCACTCCGATGGTAGTTTCTTTTGCTGTGCAGAAGCTCTTTAGTTTAATTCGATCCGATTTGTCTATTTTGGCTTTTGTTGCCATTGCTTTTGGTATTTTAGTCATGACGTCCTTGCCCATGCCTATGTCCTGAATGGTATTTCCTAGGTTTTCTTCTAGGGTTTTTATGGTTTTAGGTCTAACATTTAAGTCTTTAATCCATCTTGAATTAATTTTTGTATAAGGTGTAAGGAAGGGATCCAGTTTCAGCTTTCTACATATGGCTAGCCAGTTTTCCCAGCACCATTTATTAAACAGGGAATCCTTTCCCCATTTTTTGTTTTTGTCAGGTTTGTCAAAGATCAGATGGTTATAGATGTGTGGTGGTATTTCTGAGGCCTCTGTTCTGTTCCATTGGTCTATATATCTGTTGTGGTACCAGTACCATGCTGTTTTGGTTACTGTAGCCTTGTAGTATAGTTTGAAGTCAGGTAGCATGATGCCTCCAGCGTTGTTCTTTTTGCCTAGAATTGTCTTGGCAATGCGGGCTCTTTTCTGGTTCCATATGAACTTTAAAGTAGTTTTTTCCAGACCTGTGAAGAAAGTCATTGGTAGCTTGATGGGAATGGCATTGAATCTATAAATTACCTTGGGCAGTATGGCCATTTTCACGATACTGATTTTTCCTATCCATGAGCATGGAATATTCTTCCGTTTGTTTGTGTCCTCTTTTATTTTGTTGAGCAGTGGTTTGTAGTCCTCCTTGAAGAGGTCCTTCACATCCCTTGTAAGTTGGATTCCTAGGTATTTTATTCTCTTTGAAGCAATTGTGAATGGGAGTTCACTCATGATTTGGCTGTTTGTCTGATACTGGTATATAGGAGTGCTTGTTATTTTTGCACTTTGATTTTGTATCCTGAGACTTTGCTGAAGTTGCTTATCAGCTTAAGGAGATTTTGGGCAGAGATGATGGGGTTTTCTAAATATACAATCATGTCATCTGCAAACAGGGACAATATGACTTCCTCTTTTCCTAATTGAATACCCTTTATTTCTTTCTCCTGCCTGATTGCCCTGGCCAGAACTTCCAGCACTATGTTGAATAGGAGTGGTGAGAGAGGGCATCCCTGTCCTGTGCCAGTTTTCAAAGGGAATGCTTCCAGTTTTTGCCCATTCAGTATGATATTGGCTGTGGGTTTGTCATAAATAGCTCTTATTATTTTGAGATACGTTCCATCAATACCTAGTTTATCGAGAGTTTTTAGCATTAAGGCTGCTGAATTTCGTCAAAGGCCTTTCCTGCATCTGTTGAGATAATCGTGTTTTTTTTCTGTTGTTGGTTCTGTTTATGTGATGGATTATGTTTATTGATTTGCGATATTGAACCAGCTTTGCATCCCAGGGATGAAGCCAACTTGATCATGGCAGATAAGCTTTTTCATATGCTGCTGGATTCAGTTTGCCAGTATTTTATTGAGGATTTTCACATCCATGTTCGTCAGGGATATTGGTCTAAAATTCTCTTTTTTGGTTGTGTCTCTGCCAGGCTTTGGTATCAGGATAATGCCGGCCTCATAAAGTGAGTTAGGGAGGATTCCCTTTTTTTCTATTGATTGGAATCGTTTCAGAAGGAATGGTACCAGCTCTTCTTTGTACCTCTGGTAGAATTTAGCTGTGAGTCCGTCTGGTCCTGGACTTTTTTTGGTAGGCTATTAATTATTGCCTCAATTTCAGAGCCTGTTATCGGTGTATTCAGAGATTCAGCTTCTTCCTGGTTTAGTCTTGGGAGGGTGTATGTGTCCAGGAATTTGTCCATTTCTTCTAGATTTTCTAGTTTATTTGTGTAGAGGTGTTTATAGTATTCTTTGATGGTAGTTTGTATTTCTGTGGGATCGGTAGTGATATCCCCTTTATCATTTTTTATTGCGTCTATTTGATTCTTCTCTCTTTTCTTCATTAGTCTTGCTAGCAGTCTATCAATTTTGTTGATCTTTTCAGAAAAACAGCTCCTGGATTCATTGATTTTTTTTGAAGGGTTTTTTGTGTCTCTGTCTCCTTCAGTTCTGCTCTGATCTTAGTTATTTCTTGCTTTCTGCTGGCTTTTGAATTTGTTTGCTCTTGCTTCTCTAGTTCTTTCTTTTTTTTTTTTTTTTTTTTTTACTGTTTTTATTTATTTATTTATTTATTTTTTTTATTATACTTTAGGTTTTAGGGTACATGTGCACAATGTGCAGGTTTGTTACATATGTATCCATGTGCCATGTTGATTTCCTGCACCCATTAGCTCGTCATTTAGCATTAGGTATATCTCCTAATGCTGTCCCCGCCCCCCCCACCCCCCACCCCACAACAGTACCCGGAATGTGATGTTCCCCTTCCTGTGTCCATGAGTTCTCATTGTTCAATTCCCACCTATGAGTGAGAACATGCGGTGTTTGGTTTTTTGTCCTTGTGATAGTTTACTGAGAATGATGTTTTCCAGTTTCATCCATGTCCCTACAAAGGACACGAACTCATCCTTTTTTATGGCTGCATAGTATTCCATGGTGTATGTGTGCCACATTTTCTTAATCCAGTCTATTGTTGTTGGACATTTGGGTTGGTTCCAAGTCTTTGCTATTGTGAATAGTGCCGCAATAAACATACGTGTGCATGTGTCTTTATAGCAGCATGATTTATACTCCTTTGGGTATATACCCAGTAATGGGATGGCTGGGTCAAATGGTAGTTCTTTCAATTGTGATGTTAGGGTGTCAATTTTAGATCTTTCCTGCTTTCTCTTGTGGGCATTTAGTGCTACAAATTTCCCTCTACAGACTGCTTTAAATGTGTCCCAGAGATTCTGGTACGTTGTGTCTTTGTTCTCATTGGTTTCAAAGAACATCTTTATTTCTGCCTTCATTATTTACCCAATAGTCATTCAGGAGCAGGTTGTTCAGTTTTCATGTAGTTGTGTGGTTTTGAGTGAGTTTCTTAATCTTGAGTTCTAATTTGATTGCACTGTGGTCTGAGAGACAGTTTATTGTGATTTCTGTTCTTTTATATTTGCTGAGGAGTGCTTTACTTCCAACTATGTTGTCAGTTTTGGAATGAGTATGATGTGGTGCTGAGAAGAATGTATATTCTGTTGATTTGGGGTGGAGAGTTCTGTAGATGTCTATTAGGTCTGCTTGGTGCAGAGCCGAGTTTAAGTCCTGGATATCCTTGTTAAACTTCTTAACCTTCCCCGATTTGTCATTTACTTTTTGACCCTCTTTAATTTTTTTGTAGTACTAACATTATAAATTTTTATATAGGTAAATTTATTAATGTCTTCTTTATGTTTTCTGAATATTTGTGACATGCCTTAAAAGATTTTTCCCACTGCAACACAATAAGAAAATACTACACGTGTTGTTTTCTTTTTGTTGTTGTTGCTCGTATTACTTTACTTTTGACATTGAAGTCTTGTTTTGGTCTGGAATTTATACTGGAGTAAGGCACAAGAAAGGATCCAGCTTTATTTTTTCAGGTAGCTTGACAGATGCCCCAGTTTTATTTATAGGCTGGCTAGTCCAATTTTTTCCTCATCGATTTGAGTTCTTAGAATTGAATATTGATTGGAAGGTCATCTCTTCTGTTTCTCAAGAAATGCACAGTTTATCCAGAACTACTTGCTACAGTATGTAGCTAATGAGCTCTTGAAATGTGACTAGTTTGCCTTGAGATATGGTTTTACGTGTAAATATACCCTGCATTTCAAAGGCTTGGTTTTTTTTAAATGTAGATAATCTCATTAATAATTTTGTTTGCATGTTAAAATAACTTTATGGAGATATTGGATTAAATAAGATATTAAAATTAACTTTACCTGTTTCTTTTTACCTTTTAAAATATAGATACTGGAAAAATTTTAATTACATATGTGAGTCATATTACATTTCTGTTAGACAGTGCTTCTCTAGAACAAAGGTCAACAAACTACCTGTTTTTGTATGGCCTATGAGCTTAAGGATTTTTTTATACATCTTTAAGGAATTATATGTGGCACATACATCTCTTTACAGAAAACGTATGTTGACTCCTGCTCCAAAATAGCCCACAGAATTGCTCATTTTGCTTTGAGACATCCGGTGACAAGAGAGGCAGTTTATTTTAGAAGTCTTTATATTTGTAGGCCTAGGTAGTTATTAAATGTTTCCCTCTATTGTGTCAAATGCTTCCCTGCAATCTTTACTCCTTGGTCAGTGATGTCTTATAAAGTAAGACAGAATAAGTCATCATTGTGACATCTAACTCTAGGTACTTAAAGGACTATCAGTTTCTCTTTCCAAGCTAAATATTTTTATTTTTTCAGTTATATGTTACGTCTAATAGTTTCTGGATTAGCATTCTTCTTTTCTGCCTTCTTTGTGTATATGCCGTATTTTACAGCATCCTACTTAAATTGTTAACTGAGAATTAAAGAGAATGTTAGGGTTGGTCAGAGCAGTACGGAGTTTAGCACCTCTGCAGCCTCCATAGATAGCTCTTGGTACACTCCAAAATAACAGCATTAAATATAGAACTATAGCACATTAGTGTTGGTGTTCTCATTTTATAGCTGAGGTTAGGTGTTGAGATGGACCAGTGAGAGCTATGCCAAGAAGAGAATCCGATCTCCTGATTCTGGTCCTCAGGCTTGCATCCTCAGAGAGCAGATTGCCTTCTTGGTGATTGGGGTCAGGGAAGAGAAATAATTATTAGACTATTGGCTCCTGTTGTGTTTTGCTCTCAGCTAAAGTCTGAAGGTTGATGACCTATTTGGGGAGAGCCTAAAGAAATTTGATGTTATTCCAATGTTAAGAATATCTACACTGTTCGCCTCAAACTGTTCAATGCCTTCTTAATAATACTCCCTCTTGCTGATAATAATTTTTCTTAGGTCACCTCACATTGGCCATTAGGTAAAGTTTGTTTGGCTGTATTAGGCTTATGTGTAACTAGAAAGGAAAACATGAACCATCCACTATTCAGTCCTTTAGCCTTTCTCAGATAGTGTATATGTAGTGAAATAGAATCATCTGTTCATCCAGCAAGTTTACCTTGGTGCAGATTCGAAGTAGGGTTTGTAAAAGCATGACCATTTTCAGTGGATTGTTGAGAGCTTAAAATCCACATAGATAGACCTCAGTTGGTGGGGAAAAAAAAAAAAAAAAAAAAGCCACATAGGGAAAGAATGGCAAGGTGGCCAGATACATGGACTGTCTCGTTGCATGCTTTTGAGCTAGCAGAGTGGGAGGCCATGCAGACTTCAGCTCTTTCAGCACAAGGGCCATTAAGACATTTAATAACCCATTGAGGATATACAGAGCCTTATGGATCAGTTTGTCTGTGGACCACAAGTAAGGAAATGCTTGTTGCCCTTAGAACACCACTGAGACCATGGAAGGTGAAGGAAGGCATAAAAGTCACAATGTTTGTTTTCATGACTTGGTCGTGGACCTCACAAACTTACAGTCCTATGGGGGAGATAAGAAATTAATCAGACAATCACAAAAGTAAACATGATTACAAACTGATAAGTTCTCTGAAGGAAAAATAGAGTGCAATAGAGACTCTAAAAAGGGGGCATCAGTTTAGATTGGGAGTATGGAGAGAGCTTGTTTGAGAAAATGGCATTTAAGCAGACCTGAAAATTAAGGAGTTAGCTAGAACATGTAGGGAAGCAAATTCCAAGCTGAAGACTATCATGCAGGGAGAACTAAGTATGACAAAAAGGCTTTAGTGCCTTTGGAGAAATGAAGGAAGTGTGGCTGTAATTTGTTTTTTGTTTGTTTGTTTGGAGACAGGGCCATACTCTGTCACCCAGGCTAGAGTGCAGTAGTACAATCATGGCTCACTGCAGCCTTGACTTCCAGGGCTCAAACAGTCCTCCTGCCTTAGCCTCTTGAGTAACTGCACTCACTACCATGCCTGGCTTATTTTTTATTTTTATTTTTTGTGGAGACAGAGTCTTGCTCTGTTGCCTGGGCTGTTCTCAAACTCCTGGGCTCAAGCGATCCTCTCACTTCAGCCTCCCAAAGTGTTGGGATTATAGGCGCGAGCTACCATGCGCAACAGGGATGTTGTGAGGTAGAAGAAAAATGAAAGAGCCTTGAAGGATTTTTTTCTCCTAAATTGATCTAGTCTCCCAGAGAGAATAGATATGAAGGCCCTCTTGTCAGTTACATGATCCCAGTATTTTCTATTGCTATTCTAATTGTAGACCTTGGTATTATAATGAAGTAGTAGAACCAGAACAAAGCAATCTGGTTCTCTTTGAACATGTTATTTTATAAACAATAAGAATAATCCCAGCAGAACAGCAGAACCATCCCAGTGGAACCAACCATCATTTTTCTATCTCCTTCCAGTCTTTTTGTTATGTAGGTCATAGGGGTTTGTTATACAGATTATTTGGTCACCCAGGTATTAAGCCTAGTGCCCATTAGTTATTTTTCCTGATCCTCTCCCTCCTCCCACCCTCCACCCTCCGATAGGCCCCAGTGTCTGTTGTGTCTATTGTTCCCCTCTATGTGTCCATGTGTTCTCATCATTTAGCTCCCACGTATAAGTGAGAACATGTGGTATTTGGTTTTCTGTTCACTACTTTGCTAAGGATAATAGCCTCCAGCTCCATCTGTGTTCCTGCAAAGGACATAATCTTTTTCTTCTTAATGATTGCGTACTATTCCATGGTATATATGTACCACGTTTTCTTTATCCAGTCTACCATTGATAGGCATTTAGGTTGATTCCATGTCTTTGCTGTTGTGAATAGTGCTACAGTGAACACATATGTGCATGTGTCTTTATGATAGAACGATTTATGTTCCTTTGAGTATATACCCAGTAATGGGTTTGCTGGCTCGAATGGTAGTTGTTTTTAGGTCTTTGAGGAATTGCCACACTGTTTTCCACAATGGCTGAACTAATTTACACTCCCACCAGCAGTGTATAAGCGTTCCTTTTTCTGTGCAACCTTGCCAGCACCTGTTATTTTTTGACTTTTTAGTAATAGCCATTCTGACTAATGTGAGATGGTATCTTATTGTGATTTTGATGTGCATTTCTCTAATGATCAGTGATATTGAGCTTTTTTTCATATGTTTGTTGGCTGCATGTTTGTCTTCTTATGAAAAGTGCCTGTTCGTGTCCTTTGCCCACTTTTTAATGAAACTATTTGTTTTTTTCTTATAAATTTGTTGAAGTTCCTTACAGATGCTGGATATTAGACGTTTGTCAAATGCATAGTTTGCAAAAATTTTCTCGCATTCTGTAGGTTGTCTGTTCACTCTTTTGATAGTTTCTTTTGCTATGCAGAAGCTCTTCAGTTTAATTAGTTCCCAATTTTCATGTTTTTAAAGAGGCTACCTTTCAAGGAGTTTGTACCATAACTGACTTGCTTTTTGGTCATCTAGGCCAAGCTTATCCAGTCTGTTGCCCGCAGGCCACATGCAGCTCAGGAAAAATTTGTATACTTTCTTAAAACATTATGTTTTTTTTTTTTTTGCGATTTTTTAGCTCATTAGCTATCATTAGTGTTACTATATTGTATGTGTGGCCCGAGACAATTCTTCAAGTGTGGCCCAGGGAAGCCAAAAGATTGGATACTTCTGAAGGGTTATTAGAAGTAATGCTTCTGTTGATATATTTTTGTACATGGCCTTCTCTTTCAGATTATTTTCTGTAGGATAAATTTTGTGAAGGTTACTTAACCACAGTTAAAATAAATGAAAATATTAATGACTCCAGATTTGCTATTATGTGGCTTCCCAAAGCAATTTTCTTTATGAAGTTTTTACTAATTTGGACATCTGTATCAAATGTTGTGCTTAGTTTCAAGTCAGATAAATGGTACATTGTGGTTGTGAACTTACCTTTTTGCTTCTGTGTTTGGCGTATAGTGCACCCCTGAAGAACCCAGGGGCCATATTGGTATGAGTCTTGTACTTGAAGTGTTTTAAATCTTTTCCTCTTAGGTCTCATCTGTTGAATTTTGGGTGTTTTCTAACATTAGCTCCTATCATTCTCTCCCTTACTCACTATGGCCACACTGACTACTTTGCTATTCTTTGAACAAGACAACTGAGGCCTCTGGGGGGCCTTAGTACTACCTTTTATCTGAAACCCTCTTCCCCCATTTCTTTTTTGTTTGTTCTTTTTGAGACAGAGTCTCACTTTGTTGCCCAGGCTGGAGTGCAATGGCACAGTCTTGGCCTACTGCAACCTCCACCTCCTAGGCTCAAGCTATTCTCATGCCTCAGCCTCCCAAGTAGCTGGGATTACAGCTGTGTGCTACCACACGTAGCTGATTTTTAGTATTTTTTAGTAGAGATGGGGTCTCATCATATTGCCCAGACTGGTCTTGAACTCTTGACCTCAGGTGATCCACCTTACTCGGCCTCCCAAAGTGCTAGATTTACAGTCGTGAGCCACCACACCAGGCCTTCCCCCACATTTCTAAATGGAGCACTTTCTCACTTAGACACTGCTCAAATGTCTAGCTCCTGTATCCTCTTTTTCTGTATTCCTCTTACTTGCATTTTCTGTCTACTTACTTACTTAGTAGAGATGGGGTCCAGGCTGGTGTTGAACTCCTGGCTTCAAGCAATCCTCCTGCCTTGGCCTCCCAAAATGCTAGGATTACAGATGTGAGTCACCATGCCTGGCCAATTTATTTCTTTTTTACCCTAATTTTATTTTTCTTTAAAATGCTTATTATGACCTGAAAAAATTAGATGTGTTTTTCTGACTTTTTTCCAGGCTGCAATGTAAGTTTTATGAGCGCAGGGAATTTTTTCCATTTTGTTCACTGCTCTATACCAAGTACTTTGCATACTTGGCTCAATGACCTTCAGGTATCTATTAGGTGAATGAATTGTATCCTGGCAAATGATGAGTTCATTACTTGATCAGAGAGTAGAACCCACCACATTTTAGAGTTGGAAAGTTCCTCAAAGATTATCTCATTCTAGTGCAACCTTTATTTTGAACTGAGACTGAAAGAGGTGAAGTATCTTTTCATAAGAACACACAGCTTTTATTAGACAGACTTGAACCTGACAGACCAATAGTTTATACTATTTTACCTGGTGGATAATAAAGTTATTTTTATTTGTTTTGCTGCTCTGTATGATTTGTGGAAAAGGAGGGCAGGTTTAAGCTATATAATCTGATAGATAATGCTGTTATTTACAAGGCTGAATTTTATATTAAAATTAGCATCTTAAGCTATATGACCCAAGGTACATTTTAACATTTGAAAACGAAAGTGGTCCTTGGCTTTTTCCTGAGCCTTTGTATTCTGTTTGTCATACTCACATAGCTGGAGTATTTCCAAAGAGGTGGTTTAGACTGGGGCTGTAGGTCTGAGCTGCCCTTTAGCCATAACTTAACTATGGAATTCTGCCTCATGGATGATGCCACACTATTTCTGGACATGGGTGAACTGCTTGGTAGTTGAGTTATTTGACTGCAAGGATAAGTTCTTTTGTGCTACTTCAAATCAGGGATGTGGTTATGAGTGACAAGGGGAGTCCAAGAACAGGAGTGATAATATAACCAGGTATCATGGAGGCTGTACTAGGGTGTGGCAAGCTGCAGGGATTTGAACAGTGGAAGTTACTAATTATCCATTGTAATCTCCCACCATTGTCATAACTCGGTTTGTATAGTTTTCATATTTCTAGTTGAATTCCAGAGAAAGGGAATTTGATTGACCCAGTTCATTTTTTAACACCTAGCTGTGACATAGTTCATCCTAATGATAGGGCCCTAGAATCCTTGACTACTTAGAAAAAGAAATTCTAGGGCCAGGTGTGGTGGTTCATGCCTGTAATCCAAGTACTTTTGGAGGCCGAGGCAGATAGATCACTTGAGCCCAGGAGTTCAAGACCAGTCTGGGCAACATGGTGAAATGCCATCTCTGCAAAAAATACAAAAAATACAAAAATATATATATATAAAATACAAAAATTACATATGCCTGTAGTCCCAGCTACTTGGGAGGCTGAGGTGGGAGGATCACCTGAGCCTGGGGAGGTAAAGACTGCAGTAAGCTGAGATTGTGCCACACTACACTCCAGCCTCGGCAACCGAATGAGACCCTGTCTTAAAAAAAAAAAAAAAAGTCTGTTTCCTTTAGCATGCAGCTGTGAATGTGGCCACTAAGAAGATAAGATGGACATGACAAACTTGATGATAAATAGCATAACCTCCCTCATTGCCCACTGGGAGAATATTCCATCTCCAAAGTTGCTGTCACTGGAGCTACCAAAAAATGCCTATCCACCCTGAGCCTTCTCTACCCCTTGTTCTGCACTAAGAGCTGATCCTGATACTGAAATAGCCTCACCTCTCATAGTGGGACAGAGAATATGGGCCCAGGGAAAGGAGCTGGCATCTGCTGTGCAGTGAGCACAGCTGTGCTACCACTGTTGAGGTCTCTTGGGCAAAGGCAGTGATGGCAGCCAGCTACAGATGTTGTACATGAGTTTGGCCATCTGGCTCTGAAACTGTTTTCAGAAGCCAATGATGCTGGCAGTGGAATGGAGGAGGCTGTCATTCTCAGCTTACTTGGGCAGCTTACAGTGTCAGCTTCAGCAGTCTAGAGGCACAGGGTCCAGGTGAACAGAAATAGTAATAGGCACACAGCTTTATACAAGAGTGACCAAACCCTTGTGCACTAATGATTCCCACCCACTTTTATAAAAGTTTGTATTCCTGAATGGCTATTTCTGCTGGTGATTCTGTACATCCTCTGCACTGGCTAGGCTGGCTTGCCCTCTGGTGCTCTTGACCAAGGTCATGTAGTTGTGGAAGTTTATGCAATACCAGCATGGTTTGTGAACCTGGCACAAGCCAGGCCACATACTATTCAGTTTGAACACAAGCCAGCTAGCTAAGGAGATAACTGCTTGAGGAACAAGGAAGAGGAATCTACTTTGAGTGGGCAAAAACAGGCCATTGTGGAGCTGCAGTGGGCTGCAGTGTAGCATTTATTTCTTTTTCCTTCAACTTGTCTAAATCTGGCTTTGGAAAGGAAAGTTTTCAAACTTCACATTTTTTCCCTTGTAGCATAACTTGAATGGAAATAAGTCAGTGTTGTTTTAGGCCAGATTCCAAGTTTTTCCACCTTCTGAGTTACGTAAACTGATCAAGTTGGGAAGCCAAGAGTTTTAGCCTGTATTTAACCTTTTGCAGTTTGTCATCTTTTGAGTAACATTCTGTCTTCCTTTAAAAAAAAAAAAAATCAGGTCTTGGCTTATAGTGCTCACACTGTTTGGTGATTTATGAACCCTATATTTTAATATTTTACTTGATTGTGATTTTCATACCCAGGAAGGATTTTCTTGTAAAAACATGGAAACTGCATTGTGTGGTAGCAAGGGTGAGCTTTTTGTTTTGTTTTGTTCTGTTTTAACAGATGGAGTCCATCTATCTTTGCTTTTAAAAGCTTAGCACACTCTCAGTTTACACTTTTATAAACACTTGTCTCTTCAGCATTGTATTGAAGATGAACTATAAAGTTAGTCTTTGCTTTCAAAGCATTTATAGTTTGAGGGACTGTACAGAAAGAAGTCATTAGGAATATATAGTCCACAGGACAAAGCTTGAGCAGCCACATAAATAACAGAAACATCTTGTTCAAGGTCACATAAGTACACACTGCTATGACCAGGCAGAGTTGATGGGATGGGAGGAAATGCTTGTTTAGTTCAGAGAAGTCATAACTCCTCCTGATGAGAACTTTTTTTGAGGAAAAAATCGACTTTAGGAACTGAAATGGAAGGTGGAAATTTGGCAGACTGAGGCAGAGAGGATGTTTTAGAAGAGGGTATAGCTTGTGTTGGGACTTGCTGACAGTAGTTAGATAGGGCTAAGGCTATGAGCAGGTGAGACCAACAGAGGATATGTTAATTGAAGGGTTAGGAATGGGAAGCCAGCTAGGAGGGTCTGGTGAAATTTTTTGAAAACTGAGAGCAAAGACCTGGCTTGTCTTTCAAAAGAGAATGGACCCACTTCAGTCTGAGAAGGGTGGCACAGAAAAAACTCATTTGAAACAGCATTAAGAACTGATCAGAGGAATGTTAAAGTCCAGGGAGGAGAAGAAATTAGACTATCAAAGCTCAGGCAGTATATGCACAAGGCCAGACTAAAGCTTCATCTGTCTATAGGAGAGCATCACCTGGATTGAAACAGAGTTCCCCAGTTGCTTGCTGACTGAGGGAGAGTAACAGGCAGTGGGGCGTAAGCTAGGTTTGTGGACTCAGATGTGGGCATCAGCATTTACTAGCTATATGACATTGAGCAAGTAATTTAACCTTTAAGCCTCAGTTTACTTACCTGAGTTAATACTACTCGTTGGGTTGTTAAGAGGATTATGTGAGGCAGTGCGTGAAACCACCAACACAATACTTAGGCTTATTCGGTGTTGAATAATCTTAGCGTCCTTGCCTGTGACTTAAATATAATGCTCAATAATCATAAAATTACTCAACTAGTTTGACCAGTTCTCTCCCACACCCCTAGTCTGGTCTCAGTTTCCTTGGTCAGGTGCTTGTTTGAATTGACTGTGACTAGAACTGACAGATTGGCAGACTTCACAAGGACCTCTTTATATAGGGAATGTGTGATTATGTAAACAGCAGATTTTAAGTCCAAATGCCCCAGGTCACTGCCCTGGACTGCAAGATTTTACTAAGAACACAGGAAGTACCAATTTTGAACTCTGAGGTGGTTCTACTCTGCCGACTTATTTTCTTGTCCATTCCCAACTATTCCTACCCCTGCCGCCAAGCAACCAACCCACAAAGAAAGTTACTAGTGTCATAGAAAACACAAAACAGACTAGAATCAAGTCTCAGCCCCACACAGTAAATATTGTTAAAGAAATATGTTTAGTTCTGAATCTAAGGGGAGTGTTTAGGAATCCGTGCGCTTAGGCAGTATCTATCTGCAGAGCTACCTCTACATTTTAACTTAGGTTAGTTGTTTCCCTTGGAATTCTTCTCTGTGTTTTCAATGTTTTCACCTATTGTCATACCATTAAGGTCTGGCCCCTGTGCCACCACCTACAGAAAGCCTTTCCTAATTTCTCTATTCTTGTCTTCTCTGAAAGTGATCTTTCTTCTTTCTGTGAAGTCCAACTTTTAAAAATATGTTTACAAAAATACTTCTTAGGATCCTTAATGCATTGTTCCTAAGTTAGAGTTCTCTGTGAATTTATTCTATGTGATCTTCTAGTGCTAGTATATAAACTCCTTAAGAACAAGAATTTGCTCATGATAGTATTCCCCTGCAGTGTGTAGATTACATAAGTGTTGAGTAAATCTTGGAGATCAGGTATCCTCATTCAAGAGGAAAATGAATAAGAGATCCAGTTCAGAGACCTACAGTGAGTGCTCTCCGCTGCAGGCAGGGATTGATGAGCTGCTTCAACTCTTCCCACCCACCACTCTCAATCCTATACTCTAACTAATGAACTCTGCTCACTTGTCCAAGTGAGTTGACCCTTTGGCCTTTCCATGCCTTTGCCTGTGCACCTTCCGAACTTGGAATGCCCTTACTTTCTGGAAAAGTAATCAGCCTCCGGGTCAGATATGGCCTTTGCTCTTTGGTGTTCCCTGATGTTGGGACAAATCTGCTCCCTTTTTTTCTCCCCAGTGTCCTGTAGGACATACCTCCAACATAGCGCTTTTAATGTTGCTTATTAGTTATTTATAGTCTGATTTTTTCTGGATCAGGGTTCTTCTTTGGCTTGTTCATCTTTGCAACCTCAGTACTTAGCATCATACCTGGCATCTCCTAAATGTTTTTGGTACCCTTGAATTGAATCCAAAAAAAGTCTCCCGAGGCAAACCAGGTAAGTCCTCTGACCTGAAAGCCAAAGTCAGAGGGAATGTTTAGGACAGACTGCCTGTGCCAAAAAAAGTCTGAACTCAGGCAGCTCTGGCTAGAGCAGTGCCCTTTAGGTTTCTCTAGAAAGGTCACTGGTAATAGGAAGCCTGATTTTGTGAGAGGAGAGAGCTGCCTGTCTGTCCAGGCCATGGACCTTTCCTTCTAGGGTTGGTCTCAATCCAAAACCAGCCATTTCTTGGTCTGCCATTTTATGAATGCTGCAGTGGTTCAGGATACAGCTCCACAAGCTGAATTTTTTTTTTTTTCCATTTGTAGTTGGTACTTGAAACAAATACATCACTAATAGTATTAGTTGATTTTAAGAACTGTTGATTCTTTTTTTTTATTATTATACTTTAGGTTTTAGGGTACATGTGCACAATGTGCAGGTTTGTTACATATGTATCCGTGTGCCATGTTGTTTTGCTGCACCCATTAACTCGTCATTTAGCATTAGGTATATCTCCTAATGCTGTCC